>NC_026008.2:5066733-5355037 GCF_000442705.2 Elaeis guineensis | reverse complement strand
TCCCACTATTCTTCTTGTACACACAAGGTTCATCCATATTTTTGATGAAGCAAACGATTTGTCTGTCTTATCAAAATGGATGTTTCAGCTTCTCGATGCTTGTTTTAATCCATAAATGGATCTATTCAGCTTGCATACCTGATTTGCTCTTCCATTAGAGACAAATCCCTCTGGTTGAGTCATATAGACTTCTTTCTCAAAGTTTTCATTGAGGAATGCAGTCTTGACATCCATCTGCTAGATCTCATGGTCATGGTATGCTGCAATAGCAAGCATTATCCGAATAGACTTGAGTATGGCTACTGGCGAAAGATTTTTTCATAATCAACATCTTATTTTTGTCTGAAACCTTTGCCACCAGCTTGATTTTATAGGACTCTACCTGGCCATCTGCTCCAATCTTCTTTTTGAAGACCCATTTTGCAACCTATTGAGGTCACATCTTCGGGTGCATCAATCAAAGTCCATACTTGGTTAGCATATATAGAGTCCATTTTGGATTTCATGGCATTAAGCCACTTGTCAGAGTCACTACTCTTGATAGCTTCCGAATAGATCATGGATCATCATCTCAATGATGTGGGATGTATTATCGTTCTCATGATAAACCCATACTTGAGTGGTACAATTACGTACTCTATTTGACCTTCAGAGAGGAGGTGTGTTAGTGGTTGTGTCTCAATAATGGCACACTGGTTGAGAACCATTTTTGTAAATCTAGATGGATTGTAGGTTTTGAACTTCCTTAAGTGTTCGATAGACCTCCCACTGCCTCCTTTTTGGATAAACTCTTTCTTCAAGAAAATAGTATATCTACCAACAAATACCTTTTGTTGAGTAGGATATAGTAGTATCTTATACTCTCCTTGGGATAACCTACAAACTTATATTTTTCTGATCTAGCATTCAGCTTATGTCCATCAACATTTTTCACATAAGTCAGGCAACCCCAAATCTTAAGATGCTTAAGATTTGGTCTTTTCCCTTTTCATATTTCATATGGAGTGCTAAAAATATATTTTGAAGATATTTTATTTAAGATATACGCTGCAGCCTCGAGGGCGTATCTCTAAAAAGATATCAGAAGATCCATGAAACACATTATGGACCGCACCATATTTAATAAGGTGCAATTCCTCCTCTACATAATTTTATTTAATTATGGAGTATAAGGAGGTATCTATGAGAGAGTATTATATTTTATTTTAAATAATTGAGAAACTCACTAGACAAGTATTCTCCTCCTCGATCAGATCGAAGATCTTTAATACTTTTATCAATTTATTTCTCAACCATTCTTTGATACTTTTTAAATTTGTCAAAGGCTTAGGATTTGTATTTCATTAAATACACATATCCAAACCTAGACCTATCATCAGTAAATGTGATGAAGTAAGAGTATCCACCTCTAACTTGAGTCGACATTGGACCACATACATCAGTATGTACAAGGTCCAAAATGTTACTTGCCCTTTCTCCATGTCCCGTAAATGGAGTTTTGGTCATTTTTTCCATGAGGCAAAATTCACAAGCTCCATATGATTCATAATCATGAGGATCAAAGAAATTATCTTTGAATAACTTGTTAATTCTTGACTCATTTACATGACCAAGTCGGCAGTGTCAGAGGTATGTGACATTCACATCCGCTCTCTTTCTTTTCTTCATATTATCAATGTGAAGTTGTTGCCCAGCTATGCAACCCAAGAGGGGGGTGAATTAGGTTTTTTTAAAAAATTTAACGTTAATTTAGAACTATGAGGATTAAATAACAATGAGTAGGATATACATAGAGAGTAATTTAAGCAAGGTGTAGAATTAGATGCAAGAATGCAGGTAGATAAGAAAATTTAGAAAGAGAGCAAGTAAGCACAATACAAACAAACAAGATTTATAGTGGTTCGGTGCCAACCTTACACTTACATCCACTCTCCAAGCTCCTACTTGAGAATTCAAATCTACTAAACCATATTCAACAAGAATACAATGTCGGTACCTCCGACTCTAGCTATTCTAAGTTAGAACACTTATTTTTTGGGTACAAGCCAACCCAATACAATCCGATTCAAGGTTCGAACTAACCTTTTCAAGTTTTGAAACCCTTCCAAAACTAAAGATCAAGATAAAATAGAGTATGTGAGTTAATCACATGAAAATATAAATTTAACTCCTTTAATGAGCAAATAAAACTTTAAATGCACTTTACACAATAAGAAGGAAGCTTTTCTAATTTTTTTCAAGGTGGTTGAAGACTTGAATGAGCTCTTGAGGGGTTGGTGAACTAGAAATGAAAGCTTCTTTAACTTCAAGAGTGCTCTTTGCTTAGGGCTGAAATGAATGGTTGAAGAACCTTCAATCTTACTTCTTTTTTCCTCCTTTAAGTATCTTTATAGCTTTAATAGATGGTAGAGAGAAATCTGGACTGAAATAGAGCCATTGGAGATCATTAAATAAGCATTAAATGCAATCAAAATGAGCTGAAAACTAGATGTTGTGGAGTTTTTTCATCACAGGGGTCGACTCATAGGGTCGACTCATGCACATGAGTCGACTCATGGGGTTGACTTCTGTGGCATAAAATAGAAAATGACTATTCTATAATTTTGGCGTACACAGCAACAGAAGTCGACTCATAGGATCGACTCATGCACAGGGATCGACTCATGAGGTCGACTCAATTTGGTGTGCCAGCCAAAAAATCAGCATGCCGTTCTGCCCCTTTTGACATGAGTCACTCATGGGATCGACTCAATTTTATAAACATAATTTTTTTTCAAAATACACATCCAAAAATTTTGAAATTGCCTCCAATAGATCACAAATCTTCTATTCTTGCTCTTGAGGCTTTCGAGTTAGGACTTGGTGAAATTATGATTTTGCCCCTGATAAACAATAAATCTTTTTTCAAGCCAAAATCATTAGTAATCCCCTCAAATACTTTGTAATCATCAAAATCAATTCAAGGAGCAATAATCTCTCCCTTTTTTATGATGACAAAATACTTAAGCAAAAGCAGAGTATAACATATATAAAGCATTGAACATGAATTTCAAATTTATGAAAATGCATTACTTAAACATCATAGCCAGTTATTTGAATGAAATACATCATGAGTAGTTTGAAGATCAATTTAAAATTTACTTATAAGATCATTTGCTTTGAAGATTAAATTAAAAATTACTGATAATTTTGATTTTTGACATATTTGCTTTGATAATTTTGTTTATTGCTCTTGATTCTATTTCTCTATTGCTTATTGCTCGATCTCAATTTTTAATTCTCTACTCTCCTTTTTTGATAGCATCAATTAAGATCTTAAGAAATTTGAAGAGAGAAAAAGAAAGGATAACATAAAGGACATATTTTCTCTACTCTCCCTTTTTAATACCATATTTTATTTCTTTACTCCCCCTCTTTGATTGTTTATTTCTCTACTCCCCCTCATTATAGCAATCATAAAGGACATATCAATTTGCTCGTATAGAAGATATTGCTATTCATAATATTTCATGGCACAAATATGAGTTATTTTTCATATCTCATAATTAAGACAATTCAATTGATCCCAATCATAAACATTCATTGAAATTCAAAGCATATAAATATATATGTCCAAAATGTGATTGAATACATAGGTGTCCCAATACATATGAGTCAACTCAAAATACAAAAGTTATGGATAACAACTATCCAAGAGTCAATCAGCCAACAAATACAAAGGCCATAAGATAGATCCTAGACATAAAAGACTAACTATTCTAGATCTAATATATATTATGGCTGGAGGCATCAAAATTAGAAGAGTCAGAGATATGATGAGGAGATGTAGAATCAAATCTACAGGCACGACCTCGACCATGTCTGCCTCGTCCACGGGTAGAAGTACCGGCACGAGTAGAGGGGCGAGAAGATCTTGGAGCCTGGGAAGCTATGGACTGTGCTAGGAGAGAAAGTCTGATGGTGTCCAATTATTCCAAAGCTCTCATCATGGACTGCATCAAGGCATCAATCTGAGTAGAGATAGTCTTACTGGAGTCACTGAACTGTCTCCTCAAGAAGTAAAATATACCCTCCAAAACTTCTCAAAGTCTAGTCACCTTTGTAGATAGATTGGAGACCTCTGTGATGTCCTCATGCGACTGAGGATGGGCTAAGACTAATACTTACCTCTGCAAGTCTAGAACTCTGTCAGTTAGTCTCAGAACACATCCCTCAAGCTCCTCAAGTCGTACGGACTGAGCTGTGAGCATTTAAAAATAGTAGAGATATAAGGGATCAAAGTCTGGTCTGAGTCATCCTGAGATGTCAACCTCTGAGCAAAGACTGAGGTGACAAACTGTTAAGATAAAATGGAGGCAACATGCTGGGACATCAACTCAATCTGATCATTTGCAAGTCTGAACTCTGAAGGATGTACCCTGCTCTCTGATTGTGGAACTAAAGCATGCCTCTTCACTGACACTGAGGGACCAGCCTCATGATTAGACATGAACTGAATATCAGGAGATGCTCTGTAATCACAAGAAGGTGAAGACAGTCTCTCCTCCTCTGCTCTCTCCTCAACACCTTTCGACCAACCACCGTCAGTCTTTGAAAAACGCATGCGGTACAGTGTGTGGTGGTTGATGGTGTCAGAGTGTGATAATTTGATGATTGCCTCTCCCTCAAAATAGACTCCGAACTTCCTAAAGACTAGGGTAAGTACCATACCATAAGGCAAATGAGCCTTAGACCTATTCAGGATCTCTCTCATGGCCTCAAACATCAAAGTAGGAAGGTTCAAGGGTGTCTGGGTGATCACATGGTACATGATGCAAATATTCCTATCAGTTAAGAGGTCATGCCTACCACTCCTAGGGACAAAAAGCTTGGTCACCATGTGATGCAAAAGCCTCATTTCCACTAAAAGTATCTTGGCTTCTAATCTATTTAAACTTCCAGTGAAAGTTCTCCCTAAGATAACATTAATTTCTTCTTCTTTGATTGGGAGCTCTATATTAGTATAGCCTTCACAAGGCAAGTGCAGGATTTGTCCCAAATGCAATGGATCAAAAATAATATCGACACCTTTCACTGTAGACTTTACTATTCTATTGAAGTAACTTAAGTTCAAATAAAATTCTCTGACCAAATCAACATAAGTATTTTCTTTCAATAGACAGTAAACTCCCATCTTTGATTTTTAATCTTTGATCCAATAGAGAACCTTTCTTTTTCAAAAAACATAAAATCTATATTTTTCTTAGATTCCACTTTTCGATCAGAGAGAGGTACCTTGCTTGGACTGATTGGAGACTGTGTAGAAGCTGAAGCAGGATCTGGAGCTGGGATTGGAGTAGGAGAGGGCTCAGCTACCATTCTTTTTCTACGCACACTCTCTTCCAACCCCGAACAGATTTTCTTCTTTGCGGTAGCTTCATTTTGGGAGCCATTTGGACAAAAGAGACTTGCAAAGAGCTTAGGAGACTAAATGAGAGGTAGAGAAAAAAGAATTTTAGAAGAAAAAGCAAGGATTTTGGAGAGGTAAATTATCGATTTGGAGAAGAGGGGTTGAATCTAGGGCAAGCTCGAACCACCCAAACAAGGAAAAAAGAGGAGAGGAAGTTGGTTCCTTAATGGGCGATTTGAAGGGTGAAGATTGGTGGGAAGAGGGATTTTGAAAGAAACCTTCAGTTTGAGAGAGAAGAGAGAGAGAGAGCTTTCATTCAGTGGGAGAAAAAAGAAGAAGGGTAAGAGTCGGCTCAATGAAAAATTTTCCAATAAAAAGAGAGTGCCCGAAAGGTTTTGTCAAAAATTATAAGTTTACCCTAGGGTCAACCCTGGGGGTCGATTCATGGCACAAAAAAATTCAAAAGAATGATAAAAAAATTTCAAAAAAAAATTTAAAACTTTGAGAGAAGGGTGTTTACCCAGAGATTGATCATGTGAAGAATAATTTTGAGCTTTTGAGCTCTTAAGAAAAGGGAGAGATGAGAATTGAGCTCAACAAATTTGGTTCAATGAATTTTTGACATTAAGAACTTGAAATCAGAGAGATACTTAAGCTGATGGATCAAGAATTTCTAGTTCTCTCTTAATTTCACAAAATTTATCTTCACTTAAGGCCTTGGTAAAGATGTCAGTCAATTATTTTTCAGTACATACATAATCAAGAATTATATTATTATTTTAGACATGTTCTCTTATGAAATGATGTCTAATTTTAATATATTTTGATCTAAAGTACTGAATTAAATTTTTAGTTAGATTAATAGCACTAGTATTATCACATCTTATGAGAGTTTTATTGAGTTGATACCAAAGTCTTCAAGTTGTTGCTTAATCCACAAGATCTGAGTACAACTTCCGGCTGCAATGTATTCGGCCTCGATCGTAGATAGTGCTACCGAGTTTTGCTTCTTGCTAAACTAAGAGATTAAGTTAACTCTAAAAAATTGACAAGTTCCACTAGTACTTTTTCTATCTAATTTACATCCAGCAAAATCGGTATCTGAATATCCTATTAAGTCAATTGATGAGTCCTTAGAATATCAGAATCCTAGAGTTTGTGTACCTTTTAAATATTTAAGAATTTTTTTAATTGTATTTAAGTGTGATTCTTTTGGATTTGATTGAAAGTGAGCATATAAACAAACACTAAACATAATATCTAGTCTATTAGTAGTTAAATACAATAAAGAACCAATCATCTCTCTACAAAGTTTTGAGTCTACATTTTTACCTCCTTCATCCTTGTCAAGCTTACATGATGGGCTCATGCGTGCACCAATTGCTTTGGAGCTCTCTATTTCAAATCTTTTGAGTAGTTCTCTTATGTACTTGCTTTGGGTGATGGAGATCTCTTTCTTTGTTTGTTTGATTTGGAGTCTGAGGAAGAATGTAAGTTCTCCCATCATGCTCATCTCGAACTCTTTCTGCATGAGCTTGGCAAAATCTTGACAAAGAGTTTCATTAGTAGACACAAAAATAATGTCATCAACGTATATTTGTATAACTAAGATATCATCATGATTTCTTTTAATGAAAAGGGTTGTATCTACATTTTCTCTTGAAAAATTATTCTTAAGCAAGAATTTACTTAACCTTTTATACCAAGCCCTAAATGCTTGCTTTAGACCATATAGAGCTTTATTTAATTTAAAAACATGATTAGGAAAAGCATGATTTTCAAAATCGGGTGGTTGTTCTACAAAATTTTTTTCAGCAATATAACCATTTAGAAAAGTACTTTTGACATCCATTTAGAATAATTTAAAATTCATAAAGCATGCATATGCAAGTAAAAGCCTAATTGCTTCTAATCTAGCAACAGGTGCAAAGGTCTCATCAAAATCAATTTCTTCTTCTTGATTATAACCCTTTGCAACCAATCTTGCTTTATTCCTACTTATATTTTCATGTTCATCCAGTTTATTTCTATATACCCATTTTGTGCCAATTACTGGATAATTTTTAGATCTTGATACTAAAGTCCATACATTATTTCTTTCAAATTGATTAAGTTCTTCTTGCATTGTATTTATCCAATTTCATCTATGGTTTTAGGTTCAAGATGAGAAACAACTGCAAAATGATTGTATGCATCTCTAAGTGAAGAACAAGTTCTTACTCCATGTGTAGGATCACCAATGATTAGTTTCTTGGGGTGATTGTGATCATACCTCTATTCTTTGGGTAGATCATTTGTACCTTGAGATTGTTCTTGTTGTTCTTCACCTTCATCATCCTGTTTATTTTCATGTTCTTCATCATTTTGAATTGTTGAGTCTTTTAGGGTGAGCTCCTTCATCCCTTCTATAAGAGGATCTACATCATCAATACCTTCATTCTTCTTTGAGAGAAGATCATTAGTTTCATAAAAAACAACATGTATTGACTCCTCTACTACTAAGGTTCTTTTGTTAAAAACTCTAAAAGCTTTGCTAGAAGAGGAATAACCAAGAAAAATAGCTTCATCGAATTTTGCATCAAATTTTCTTAATCTTTCTTTATCGTTGTTCAAAACAAAACATCAGCAACCAAAAATATGTAAATATGTAATATTTGATTTTCTTCCTTTCCAAAGCTCATAAGGTGTTTTCTTTAGTATTGGTCTAATTAAAGCATAATTTAATATGTAACATGCCATGTTAATTGCTTTCGTCCAAAAGTACTTTGGGAGGTTGCTTTCACATAGCATGGTACGGGCCATTTCTTCAAGGGTCCTATTTTTTCTTTTTACTATCCCATTTTGTTGGGGTGTCCTAGGTGTTGAAAAGTTATGATCAATACCTTTTTCATCACAAAACTTTTTAAAACTTAATTTTCAAATTCAGTTCCATGATCACTTTGAATATGTTGAATTGAAAAACCTTTTTCATTAGTAACTTTTCGATAAAATTTTGAGAACACATAAAAAGTTTTATCCTTATGTGCCAAAAAGAAAACCCATGTAAAACGAGAGAAATCATCAATAATTACAAAGCCATATCATTTTTTACCCAGACTAGTAGTTCTAGTGGGTCCAAATAAATCCATGTACAATAATTCTAATGGCCTAGAAGTTGAAACAATATTTTTACATTTGAATGATACTTTTGTTTGTTTACCTAGTTGACATGCATCACAAATTCTATCCTTTTCAAAATTCAATTTAGGTAAATCGGTAACTAATTCCTTTTTAATAAATTTTGAAAGTGAATGCATGCTAATATGTGCAAGCCTACGGTGCTAAAGCCAACTAGTCTCATTAATTTTGGTATTCAAGGCTACTAGGCATTGCATATTTATCTTGGAAAGATCATTCAAATCTACCATATAAATATTACCATGTCTATACCCAACAAATTTGATGCCTTCTTCATTGGGACTAGTTACTATGCATAATGAAGATTCAAAAATGACTTTGTACCCTTTGTCACAGAATTGACTAATGCTCAATAGATTATGTTTCAAACCATCTACTAACAAAATATTTTTAATATACTTGGAGGGAGTGATACCAATATTACCTATACCGATGATTTTTCCTTTGCTATTGTCTCCAAAGGTGACCATCCCTCTATCTATTGCATCAAGTATGATGAATTAAAATTCATCACCGATCATGTGTCTTGAGCACCCACTATCAAGATATCATTTTCGATTTGTTCCTTGGGATGCAAGATACACCTGCATGCAAAAATCAAGTTTTCACTTTAGGTATCCAAGCTTTCTTGGATCCTTTTTGGTTAGTTACGGTGGTTCCTTTTGGAACCCATATTTTCTTCACATTAGAATTTTCAGATTTGTTAGAGAAACAAGTAGAGGATTTGTGTCCTACTATACCACATTTAAAGCAAGTAGTATTTAAAAACTTGTTGCTTGATGAGTTTGCATAGATATTTTTTAAGAATTTTTATTTCTTTAAAGGGTTGTAGCCAAGACCAACTTTATCATAAACGGCCTTTTGACTATTAAGTATAATTTGAAGTTTAGTTGAACTAAGAGTGAACTTTTCTACCATAGGTTTTAACTTAGTAATTTTATTTTTCAAGTTTAGATTTTCTTGTGTCAAGACCAATTTTTTATTTGAAATTATTTCATTTTCTTTTAGTAAAGATTGATTCTTTGATTTTAATTCTTTGTTCTTTACCCCTAACTTCTTTAGATCATCAACTAGATCATAAAATTCTTCTTGAAGTTCTTCGAAAGTAAAGTCATCAGGAGTTTCAGCGTTTACCTCATTTTCATGTGCCATAAGGTACAAGTTGGCTTGCTTATGTGAATCTTCTTCTTCGGAGCTTGACTCATCACTATCACTCCAAGAAGCCATCATAGCCTTTTTCTTATACTTCTTGGGGCCCTTCTTAAGTTGTGGACATTCAGATCTGAAGTATCCTGACTTCTTACATTTGTAACAAATAAGGGGCTACTCCTTATCCTTCTCTTTGCTATGTTCCCCTTTTGTAGGTGGCCTCTTCCTCATCTCTTGTCTTCTTTTCTTCAAGAATCTTTTAAACTTTCTAGTGGTGGGGGCCATTTCTTCATCTTGCTCTTCATTTTTAGTTTCTTCGAATTCCTCATCAAGTTGAGTAGTGGACTTGAGGGTGATTGTCCTCTTCTTCTTGACATCTTCTTCTTGATGTTGTTTCATGCTTAGCTCGTGTGTCATTAGCGATCCTAGAAGCTTCTCCAAGGGTAAAATATTCAGATCCTTGGCTTCTTGGATTGCGGTCACTTTGGCCTCCCACGTTCTTGGTAAAAATCTAAGAATCTTTCTCACAAGATCGCTGTTAGAGTAAGACTTACCAAGACTTTTTAGATCATTAATAATATCCGTAAAATGAGTAAATATTTCAGTTATTGATTCATCATGCTCCATTTTAAAGAGTTCATATTTGTGTACAAGCATGTTAATTTTTGATTCTTTAACTTGATTAGTGCCTTCATGTGTTACTTCTAATCTATCTTATATTTTCTTAGCTGACATGCATGTTGAAATGCGATTAAACTCATTAGCATCTAAAGCTTAATATAAAATATTCATAGCTTTAGCATTAAGTTGAGCCATTTTCTTGTCAACCTCATCCCATTTTCTTTCGGATTTGATTGATTCTACACCATCAATTATGTTAGTGGGTGTGTGTAGTCCATTAACTATGATACTCCACATATTATAGTCAAGTGCCTGAATAAAAATTTTCATCCAAGCTTTCCAATAGGTGTAGTTTGACCCATTGAAAAGTGAAGGTCGGTTTGTGGACTGCCCCTCGGCTAGTGAAGCACCAACTTGAGTTGCCATAGATCTTTAGCTCTTTGATAGTTAAATCAAAGTAGAGCTAGAGCACCGAGCTCTGATACCACTTGTTGCCCAGCTATGCAACCCAAGAGGGGGGTGAATTGGGTTTTTTTAAAAAAATTAACGTTAATTTAGAACTATGAGGATTAAATAACAATGAGCAGGATATATGTAGAGAGTGATTTAAGCAAGGTGTAGAAATTAGATGCAAGAATGCAAGTAGATAAGAAAATTTAGAAAGAGAGCAAGTAAGCACAACACAAACAAACAAGATTTATAGTGGTTCGGTGCCAACCTTGCACCTACATCCACTCTCCAAGCTCCTACTTGGGAATTCAAATCCACTAAACCATATTCAACAAGAATACAACGTCGGTACCTCTAACTCTAGCTATCTCAAGTTAAAACACTTATTTTCTGGATACAAGCCAACCCAATATAATTCAATTCAAGGTTCGGACCACCCTTTCCAAGTTTTGGAACCCTTCCAAAATTAAAGATCAAGACAAAACAGAGTATGTGAGTTAATCACATAAAAATACAAATTTAGCTCCTTTAATGAGCAAATAAAATTTTAAATGTACTTTACACAATAAGAAGAAAGCTTTTCTGATTTCTCTCAAGGTGGTTAAAGACTTGAATGAGCTCTTGAGGGGTTGGTAAACTTGAAATGAAAGCTTCTTTAACTTTAAGAGGGCTCTTTGCTTAGGGCTGAAATGAATGCTTGAAGAACATTCAATCTTACTTTTTTTTCCCTCCTTTAAGTGCCTTTATAGCTTCAATAGATGGTAGAGAGAAATCTGAGTTGAAATAGAGCCGTTGGAGATCATTAAATGAGCATTAAATGTAGCCAAAACGAGCTGAAAACTAGCCGTTGCAGAGTTTTTCCGTCACAGGGGTCAACTTATAGGGTCGACTCATGCACATGAGTCGACTCATGGGGTCGACTTCTATGGCACAGAATAGAAAATGACTATTCTATAATTTTGACGTGCACAGCAACAGAGGTCGAGTCATAGGGTCGACTCATACACAGAGGTCGACTCATGGGGTCGACTCAATTTGGTGTGCCAGTCAAAAAATTAGCGTGTCGTTCAGCCCCTTTTGACATGAGTCGACTCATGGGGTCAACTCAAATTTATAAACATGATTTTCTTTCAAAATACACATCTAAAAATTTTGAAATTGCCTCTAATAGATCACAAATCTTTTGTTCTTGCTCTTAAGGCTTTCGAGTTAGGATTTGATGAAATTATGATTTTGCCCCTGATAAACAATAAATCTTTTTTCAAACCAAAATCATTAGTAACCCCCTCAATTGCTTTGTAATCATCAAAATCAATTCAAGGAGCAATAGAAGTAAATTATCATTAAGTGAAAGCAGTAAAAGACCATTATCAACATAAATACTCCCATAATATTTGTTAGAAAAATATAAAGAACAACCATTATTCTTAACTTTTATTTCAAAATCTTGTTCCAATAATAATGGTACAGAAATAATATTTCTAACAATATTAGGGATATAATAACATATCTTTAGCTCCAAAACTTTGTCCAAAGATAACTTCAAAACCCTGATTCCTATGGCTTCAGCCTGAATGGACTCTCTACTAGCACTGAACAACTCGAAGTCACCTGTATTCAGACTCTTTATTTCCTTCAGATCTTGCAATGATTTATAAAGATGTGAACCACAGACGATATCCAATACCCAAGAATCAGATATTGAAGTACTTAATGATAAATTAATTTGTATCATATACAAATCTTTAGCAATATTTGCGAATTTCACGGTTACAAGGTAATCTTTGCAATTTCTCTTCCAGTGGCCCTCCTTGCCACAGTGATAACAAGTACCTTTGGCGGAGATCTTCTTCGCCTTCTTCTTGGAGATGCCAGCCTTAGGGTTCTGCTTTTTCTTAGAACCCTTCTTTGCCTTCTTCTTGCTGATCTTATCAACATGAAGGACCTGAGCTTTTTCATCCTTAAAATGGCTCTCTACTGTTTTCAACATGTTCAGCAATTCTGACGGACTGATGTCCAGTTCATTCATATGATAATTTATGACAAACTAAGAAAAAAATTTAGAGAGAGACTGTAGGATCAAATCCTGGCTCAGTTCACCATCCATGGCAAAACCCAGCTATCCCAAATGAGTGATCAAATCAATCATTTTCAGGACATGCGTTTGCACAGAGGTGCCTTCAGTCATGCGGGCATAGAACAACTGCTTTGATATCTCATATCGAGCAGTTTGACTTTGTTCCCCATATAGCTCCTTAAGATTAAGGAGAATTGAGGAAACATCCATATCCTCATGCTATCTTTAAAGCTCATTGCTCATAGACGCAAGCATGATGCATTTGACAGCCACACTGTCATCTTTTCACATCTTATATGCGGTCCTATTCTCCTCAAAAGCATCTTCCCCAAGAGAATCTGAAGCAGGTATATCCAGAATGTAGGAGACTTTCTTCTGAGTGAAAATAATTTTCAAGTTCTTTAACCAATCGACATAGTTGGGTCCGATCAACTTGTTTGCATTTAGGATACCTTTAAGTAAAAGTGAGGATGCCATGTGTGTAGTTAATCTACAAGAACAAGAACACAACATAAGCGGATGACTCCTGATGACATTCACAACTAGACTAAAATTTTTATCTAATTGTGTCTCCCACTATTTTATCAAACTTCATAGCCCTCATCTATGAAAATCGAGAAACATATCAATGTTTCTTAGTAGGGTTGAGATCCCTATTCCTCACAAACACCTTGTGGATAGCATAGCAAGTATTTATGAGTTCAAGAGTAGGTAACTCTTTAGCAATTGTACAACTACAATTCTCAACATCTTTTTCTCTAGCCTCTAGATCACATATAGCCTTGTGGATAACACAACTGTTGCCCAGCTATGCAACCCAAGAGGGGGGGGGGGGTGAATTGAGTTTCTAAAAATTTTAAGCTTAACTTATGACTTATGATTAATGTTTGACAAAAGCTAAATAAATAGGGAGAGTAAAATTAATTCAAGGCTAATGGCTAAAAGCAAGAATGCAAGAGAATAATGAAGAGTTAAGGAAGAGCAATTAGGCACACCACAAACAAAAGGATTTATAGTGGTTCGGTGCCAACCTTGCACCTACATCCACTCCCCAAGCTCCTACTTGGAAATTCCAATCCACTAATCTTGTATTCAATCCGAATACAAACGTCGGAAACTCTGACACTAGCTATCCCAAGCTAGTCCACTCATTTTCTGGGTACAAACCAACCCAATACACTCCGATTCAAGGTTCAGATCAACCTTCCCTTATTTTGGAATCCTTCCAAAATAAAAATAATAACTCAATCAAAGTATAACAGTGAATAGCACAAGTAAGTACAAAGAAAGCTCTTTTAATGAGCGTATGATGCTTTAAATACACTTTACTCAAAGAGAAGAAGACTCTTTTGATTTCTTCAAGGTGGTTGGAGACTTGAATGTGCACTTGAGGAGTTGGTGAGCTTGAATTAAAGGCTTCTTGAATGCTTTGAGTGAGCTCTTGTTTAGGACTGAAAAGTTTGCTTGAAATCCCTTTTTCAAAATCTCTCTTCTTGATTCTTCTTTTTGATTTCTACCTTTTTGTCCCTTTTATAGCTTCAAAAAATAGTGAAAAATATTCTAGGCTGAAATAGAGCCGTTAGACCACATTAAATAAGCATTAAAAGTTTAAATCGGGTTAAAAACTAGCCGTTGTGAAAAAATTCCATCACAGGGGTCGACTCATGGGTCGACTCATGCCTGGGGGTCGACTCATGGGTCGACCTCTGTGAAAAAACATCACAGAATAAAACGGGATGCAAGGTTTTGTAAAAACTGGCTTAAAACCCACAGAGGTCGACTCATGGGTCGACTCACAGGGTGTGCCAAGTCTGTGCCGGCCAAAAATTTCAGCGTGCCAGTCATCTCATGTGCCATGAGTCGACTCATGGGTCGACTTATGATTTTCAAACATGCATATCTTTCAAAATACAAGTCCAAAAATAATAAAATTTTCACCAATGGATCATAAATCTTTTGTTCTATCATTTGATGCTATCAAATCAAGATTTTGGTAAAATTATGATTTTGCCCCTGAAGAGTAATAAGTCTTTTTCAAGCGAAAATCATTAGTACCCCTTCAACTGCTTTGTAATCATCAAAATCAATCTAAAGAGCAACAATCTCGTCCTTTTTGATGATGATAAAATACTTGAACAAAAGCATATATATGAATCAATGAGCATGAATTTCAAGGAATGAAATGCATTATAGGTAGTTTGAAGATAAATAGGAAATTTACTACCAACTTATAAGTGCATTTGCTTGAAAAGAAGACTGATTCTTTTGGCATGTGATACATGTGCCCATTTGCATAAACAATTTGCCTATTGCTTAATGATTTGAAAATTTGCTCATTTGATTATGTGATTCTGGTATCAGAGCAAAAAAATTATTTTTGTTATCAGAGCAAAGCAGAATTTACCTAAGAATTTGAAAATTGCATATTTGAAAATATCTCATTTGCTCATTTGCTTGTTTTTCAAATTTCTTAGCATCTTGAAAATTTGCTCATTCTCATTTGATTATTTAATTTTGATATCAGAGCATGTTTAAAAATTAAATGTATCAATGCATGTCTAAGAATTAATTTTAAAGTGTATCAGAGCATGTCAAATTTTAAGGTGTATCAGTTTAAAGTGTATCAGAGCATGTCAAATTTTAAGATGTATCAGTTTAAAGTGTATCAGAGCATGTCAAATTTTAAGGTGTATCAGAGCATGTATAAGAATTAATTTTAAAGTTTGCTCATTTGCTTTTTGCTTAGCAATTCACTCATTTTGTTTTTAAGTCTTTTATTAATCTTGCTTTTGATACTTTTCTTTAATTTTTCCTCCTTTTTGACATCATCAAATATTGTTAACTCCCTCTCTTTTTTTAATACATTTTCTCTTTTTGTTTCTTGAAACTTCTTGTACTAATTATTAATTTTACTGACATTAATGTTTACTCCCCCTGAATACAGCAATCATAAAACAAAATATACCATTGAGTACCATAGATATGAATCCGTACATTAAAAGTCAAAGAGTGGATATATAATCAAAAAGCGATTGATACCATAGCTGTTCCAATACATATTCCATAATATAAAAGTCAACCAGTTAATGTCATTACATGGCCCAAAAGATAGATCCTAGAAACAAACAACAGACAAGTCTAACTACAAGGATCTAGTAGAGCTCATGACTAGATGGATCAGAATCAGATGTATCGGAGATAGGGTGGGGAGATGATGGATCACGATCAAGGGCTCGTCCTCTACCCCATCTGCCTCTGCCACGAGTGGAGGTGCTGGCACGAGTAGGTGGGCGAGATGATCCTGAAGGCTGAGAGCAATAGACTGAACTGCAAGTGAGAGCCTGATGGTGTCAAGAAGGTTCAGAGCTCTCGAAACAGACTGAAGCAGTGCAGTGAACTGTGTAGAAGCATGCTCACTAGAGCCTCTGATCTCTCTCCTCAAGAAATCAAAACCACTCTCCAATACTCCTCTAAGTCTGGCTGCCTCCGTAGATAGGTCTGAGACCTCAGTAGTGCACTCCTGTGGCTGTGGATGGGCTAGAGCTAACACTTGCCCCTGCAAGTCAAGTACTCTCCCAGTCAGTCTCAAAATGTAACCCTCAAGCTGCTGAATCCGAACTGACTGATCTGAGATCATCTGAAATACAGTGGAGATATGGGGGATCAAGATCTGATCAGATGCATCAAATGATGTGGATCCCGATGCAAAAGCTGAAGTGCTCCACTGTCGAGAAAGCAAGGAAGCCACACATTGAGAAATCATCTCAATCTGATCATCAGCCAGTCTGATCTCTGAGGGAGGTGCTCTGCTGTCTGGCTGCTGAACTGGAGTGTGCCTCCTGGTGGACTCTGAAGGGCCAGCCTCTGGATCTGAAACAAACTGGATGTCTGGAGATGCTGCCCTGATGTCATGGAGAGGTGATGAAGGACCTTCTTCCTCAGCTCTGTCCTCAGCTCTCTCTTCTGCACCCTTAATCCAACCACCATCAGTTCTAGTGAATCCCATGCAGTGCAAAGTATGCTGATTGATGGTGTCAGAGTGAGAAAGACTAGCAGATGCCTCCCCCTCAAAACTAACTCCAAACCTCCTGAATACCAGTGTGAGGGTCATACCAAAAGGCAGATGTGCCTTGGATCTATTCAGTGTTTCTCTCATGGCCTCAATCATTAAAGCAGGGAGGTTTAAGGGGGTTTGGGTGATCACATGAAACATTATGCATATGTCTCAGCCTGAAAGGAGGTCATGTCTACCACTTCTCGGGAAGAAAAGTTTTGTTACCAATTGATGTAGAATTCTCATTTCAATTGACAGGATCTTGGCTTCTAATTTATTTAGACTTCCCGAGTAGGTTCCTCCTAAAATCACATTGATCCCTTCTTCCTTCACTGGGAGTTCCATGTTTGAATATCCCTTACAGGGCAAATGAAGAATCTCTTCCAAAATAATAGGATCTAAGCAGATATCAATTCCCTTAACAGTAGAAGTTACTATTCCATTGCCATAGCACAGATTCAGATAAAACTCTCAAACCAAATCTACATATGTAACTTCTTTAAGAGAACAATAAAATCCCCAACCTTGGTTTTTGATCTTTGAACCAATGGAGAAACCCTCTTTTTCAAAAAATCTGAAGTAAACATTTTTGCCGGTTTCTACCATTCTGACAGAGAGTGGAATTTTGCTAGGGCTGAGAGGAGACTGAGAGGAACCTGGAGCAGATGCTGAAGCAGGAATGGGAGCAGAGGAGGTCTGAGAAGCTTGCCTTTTCCTGCGCACGCCCTCTTTCAGTTCACGGACCGATTTTCTTCTTTGAGGGAGTTTCATTTTTGGAGCCATTCTCACCACAAGAGCAAGCAAGGAGACTTGGAAGATCAAATGGGTGAGGAGAAGGAGGGTTATTAGGGGATGGAAAGGGATTTTTGGAGGAGAGAAATCCCGATTTGGAGAAGAATGGTGGAAGCTATGCAACCCAAGAGGGGGGGATGAATTGGGTTTCTAAAAATTTTAAGCTTAACTAATGACTTATGAAAAATGTTTGTCAATAGCTAAATGAATGAGGAGAATGACTTTAGTTCAAGATTAATTGCCTAAAGCAAGAATGCAAGGAAATAATGAAAAGTTAAAGAGAGGCAATTATGCACACCACAAACACAAGGATTTATAGTGGTTCGGTGCCAACCTTGCACCTACATCCACTCCCCAAGCTCCTACTTGAGAATTCCAATCCACTAAACTTGTATTCAACCCGAATACAAACGTCGGAAACTCCGACACTAGCTATCCCAAGCTAGTCCACTTGTTTTTCGGGTACAAGCCAACCCAATACACTCCGATTTCAGGTTCGGATCAACCTTCCCTTGTTTTGGAACCCCTCCAAAACAAAAACAATCACTCAAAAAGAGTAAAACAGTTTATAGCACAAATAAGTACAAAAAAAGCTCCTTTAATGAGCGAATATAACTTTAAATACACTTTACTCAAGAGAAGAAGCCCCTTTTTGGATTTCCTCAAAGTGGATGGAGAATTGATTGAGCGCTTGAGGAGTTGGTGAGCTTGGATTGATGGCTTCTTGAAGGCTTTAAATGAGCTCTTGATTAGGACAAAAAGTTGGCTTGAGAAATCTTTTCTCTTTTGAATGCTCTTGAATGCTCTCTTGAATGCTCTTCTTTTTCTTTTCAATCACTTTCTTTCTCTTCTTAATCTCTTGCAAAAATCTTCCTTGTTTCCCACCTTTTGAATCCTTTTATAGCTTTAAGAAATAGAAGAAAACATTCTAGGCAGAAAAAGAGCCGTTAGAGCACATTAAATGAGCATTAAAAGCACTTAAAACAGGTTAAAAACTAGCCGTTGCGAAAAAATCCTGTCGCAGGGGTCAACTCATGAGTCGACTCATGTCTCAGGGGTCGACTCATGAGTCGACCTCTGTTGCAACAACCAGAAAATGAGTTTCTGTAATTTTTGGCCCAAAACTGCAGAAGTTGACTCATGAGTCGACTCATGCCTTGTGGGTCGACTCATGAGTCGACTCACAGGCCGTGCCAAGCCAAAAATTCAGCGTGCCAAACTAAAAATTTAGCGTGCCAAGCTGCTCATTGTGCCATGAGCTGACTCATGAGTCGACTCATGGATTTCAAACATTCATAACTTCAAAAATACACATCCAAAAATAATAAAATTTTCACCAATAAATCACAAATCTTTTGTTCTACCAAATGATACTATTAAATCAGAATTTTGGTAAAATTATGATTTTGCCCCTGAAGAGCACAAAGACTTTTTCAAATAAAAAATATTGGTATCCCTTTCATCTGCTTTGTAATCATCAAAATCAATCTAGGAGCAACAATCTCCCTCTTTTTGATGATGACAAAATACTTGAACAAAAGCATTTATGTGAATCATGAATTTCAAAAGGATGCATTATAAGTGCATATGCTTGAAAAGAGTATTGATTCTTTTGGCATGTGATACAAATGGTCATATGCATAAATAGTTTGCCCATTTGCTTAAAGATTTGAAAATTTGCTCATTAGATTATGTGATTTTGGTGTTAGAGCAGAAAATTTATTTTTGTTATCAGAGCAAGCTGTATCTTAAAAATTTGCTCATTCTAATTTGATTTTAGTTTTAGTATCAGAGCAAAAATAATTAGGTGTGCCAATGCATGTCTAAGAGTTAATTTGGAAAGTGTATCAGAGCATTTTAAATTTAAGATGTATCAGAGCAAGTAAGAATTTTAAAGCATATCAGAGCATGTTTAAAGAAGTAATTTTAAAGGTTGCTCATTTGCATTGTACTTAGCAATTATATTTTTAAGTCATGTAATAATTTTACTTTTGATATTGTTCTTTAAATTTCTTCCTAATTCATTCATTTTATTTTCAAGTCTTTTAATAATTTATAATTTTGCTTTTGATATGTCTCTTTTTCTTTATAATTTCTAATAATTTATGGTTTTGCTTTTGATGGATTTCTTTTTCTTTAATTTCTCCCCCTTTTTGACATCATCAAACATTGTTAACTCCCCCTCTTTTTCTGAATACGTTTTCTCTTTAGTGTTTATCATTGATGTTTGCTCCCCCTTAATACAGAATTATTAATAGCAATCATCAACAAAGAGAAGATATTTCAACAAGGAGAATTAGTTTCAACAAAGGGAAGATATATAAACAAAAGATGATTGACATCATTACAAAGAGTAGATATATAAGTAAAAGATGATTAAAACCATAATTATTTCAATACAAATTTCATAACATAAAAGTCAACTAGCTAATGTCAATACATGGCCCCAAAATACAGATCCTAGAAAGAACAAGACACTAACACCTAGGATCTAGTAAAGATCATGACTGGATGGATCGGAGTCATCAGAGATAGGATGAGGAGATGATGGATCTCGACCAGAAGAACGTCCTCTACCCCGTCTACCTCTGGCACGAGCAGGTGAGCGAGATGAACTAGGAGGCTGAGAACGCTGCGAGGCCAAAGACTGGACAGGAAGAGTGAGTCTGATGGAATCAAGAACGTTCAGTGCTATGAAAACAGACTGAAGTAGAGCAGTGAACTGAGTAGATGCATGCTCACTCGAGCCTCTGATCTCTTTCCTCAGTAACTCATAACCACCCTCCAGTGCACCTCTGAGCTTGCCAGCCTCTGTAGTAAGGTCTGTGACCTCAATAGTGGACTCCTGTGGCTGAGGATGGGCCAAAGCTAGGACTTGCCCCTGCAAGTCAAGAACTCTCCCAGTCAGTCTCCAAACGGTGTCCTCAAGCTGCTGAATCTGGATAGACTGATCTGAGATCAACTGAAACACAGTGGAAAAATGGGGAGTCAAAGTCTGATCAGATGAAGTGGCCCCTGGTGTAAATGTAGTAGTGCTCCACTGTCTAGATAGCAAGGAAGCCACACGCTGTGATATCTGCTCGATCTGATCATCAGCCAATCTGAACTCTGAAGGAGGTGCGCTGCTCTCTGGCTGATGTACTGGTGTGGGCCTCCTAGTGAACTCTGAAGGGCCAGCCTCTGAGTCTGGAATGAACTGGATATCTGGTGATGCTGCCCTGAAGTCATGGATAGGAGATGATGGACCTTCTTCTTCAGCTCTGTCTTCAACTCTGTCCTCAGCTCTCTCCTCAGAACCCTTGATCCAACCACCATCAGTTTTAGTAAATCCCATGCGGTGCAGAGTGTGTTGGTTGAAGGTGTCTACATGAGAAAGCTTAGTAGATGCCTCCCCCTCAAAGCTAACTCCAAACCTCCTAAAAACTCGAGTAAGGGCCATACCAAAAGGCAAATGTGCCTTGGATCTGTTCAGTGTCTCTCTCATGGCCTCAATCATTAATGCCGGGAGGTTCAGGGGGGTTTGAGTGATAACATGAAACATAATACAAATATCTCTGCTAGAAGGTAGATCATGCCTACCACTCCTAGGGAAGAAGAGCTTTGTCACTAACTGATGTAAGATCCTCATCTCAATAGACAGAATTTTGGCTTCCAATTTATTCAAACTCCCTGAGTAGGTTCCCCCTAGAATGACACTGATTTCCTCTTCCTTTACTGGGAGTTCCATGTAAGAATAACCCTCACAGGGCAAGTGAAGTATTTCTCCCAAAATGACAGGATCCAGACAAATATCAACTCCCTTTACTGTAGAAGTCACTGTTCCATTCCCATAATGTAGATTCTGATAAAATTCTCTAACTAGGTCTACAAAAGTGACTTCCTTAAGAGAGCAGTAGAAACCCCAACCCTGGTTTTTAATCTTTGTTCCAAAGGTGAAACCCTCTTTTTCAAAGAACCAAAAATCCATATTTTTTCCGGTTTCAACTTTCCTATCAGATAGAGGGATCTTACTGGGGCTTAGGGATGATTGAGAAGGACCTTGAGCTGACACAGAAGTCGGAGTGGGAGCAGTGGAGGACTGAGTAGCTTGCCTTTTTCTCCGGACATTTTCTTCTAGCTCACGGACCGACTTTCTTCTTTGAGGAAGCTTCATCTTCGGAGCCATTCTCAACACAGCAGCAGGCAGAGAGACTTGGAGGATTAAGTGGATGAGTGGAAGAAGGATTACAAAAGAATGGAGAGGGATTTTGGCGGAGAGAAGAGGCGGATTTGAGAAGAACGGTGGAGGCTAGGGCATGCTCCAACCGTTTCAATCAAAGGGAGAAGACATGTAAATCTCCTTTCCCAGGCGGTGATTTGTGGTGGAGAGAAGAAGGGAGAACAATCTTGAGCTAGATCCTTGGTTTTGGAGAGAAAGGAAATGGGGATGATGGTTCTTGGAGGGAGGAAGACGAAGAGATGAGTCGGCTCATGAACAGGCTTCCAATTAAAAAGAAAGAGCCCGTGGGAAGTTGGCAGTAATTACAAGTTTGCCATAGGGTCGACTCAAGGGGGTCGACTCATGAAACTCAGAAATTCAGAAAAAATATGAATAAATTCTAGAAAAATTTGAAATTTTGGGAGATAGAATTTTGCTCAATGACAAGTTGTGAGAGTGATAATCTTGAGCTTTTGGGACCAAGAGAGATGATGGAAATTGAGCTCAAAGAATTTTTGACATCAAATCTTTGGAATTTGAGAAATATTTAGGCATATGGATCAAGAATTCCTAGATTTCTTCTAATTTCACAGAATCTGTCCTCACTAAGGACCTTTGTAAAGATATCAGCTAATTGATTTTCAGTGCAAACATATTCAAGAATTATATTTTTGTTTTGAACATGTTCTCTTATAAAATGACGTCTTATTTCAATATGTTTGGATCTTGAGTGTTGAATTGGATTCTTAGATAGATTTATGGCACTTGTGTTGTCACATCTTATTGGTGTTTCATTAAGTTTGATTTCAAAGTCTTCGAGTTGTTGCTTAATCGACAAGATTTGAGCACAACAACTTCCGGCTGCAATGTATTTGGCCTCAGCCGTAGACAGTGCTACCAAATTTTATTTCTTGCTAAACCAGGAGATTAGGTTAACTCCAAAAAATTGGCAAGTTCCACTTGTGCTTTTTCTATCTAATCTACATCCAGCAAAATCAGCATCTGAATATCCTAATAAATCAATTTGTGAGTCCTTAGAGTATCATAACCCTAGAGTTTGAGTACCATTCAAGTATCTAAGGATTCTTTTAACAGCATTCAAATGAGATTCTTTAGGATTAGATTGATATCTAGCACACAAACAAATACTAAACATGATATCAGGCCTACTTGCAGTTAAATATAATAAAGAGCCAATCATACCTCTATAGTATTTTAAGTCTACACATTTACCTTCATCATCCTTGTCAAGCTTACATGAGGGGCTCATGGGTGTGCCAATAGGTTTGGAGTTCTCCATTCCAAATCTTTTGAGTAGTTCCTTGGTGTACTTGCTTTGGATGATGGAGATTCTCTCTTTTGTTTGTTTGATTTGAAGTCCGAGGAAGAAGGTAAGTTCTCCCATCATGCTCATCTCGAACTCCCCCTGCATGAGTTTAGCAAAGTCTTGACAAAGAGATTCATTAGTCGACCCAAAAATTATGTCATCAACATAAATTTGTATTACTAACATATCATTTTGATTTCTTTTAATAAAGAGAGTTGTATCTACATTACCTCTTGAAAAACTATTATTTAGTAAAAATTTGCTTAGCCTATCATACCAAGCTCTAGGTGCTTGTTTTAATCCATATAAAGCTTTATTTAATTTAAAAACATGATTAGAAAAAGCATGATTTTCAAATCCTGGGGGTTGTTCTACATAGACTTCTTCAGCAATATATCCATTTAAAAATGCACTTTTGACATCCATTTGAAATAATTTGAATTTCATAAAGCAAGCATATGCAAGTAGAAGTCTAATGGCTTCTAATCTAGCAACAGGTGCAAAGGTCTCATCAAAATCAATTCTTTTTCTTGATTATATCCTTTAGCAACCAATCTTGCTTTATTTCTAATTACATTACCATGCTCATCTAATTTGTTCCTAAAGACCCATTTTGTGCCAATTATTGAATAATTTTTAGGTCTTGATACTAAAGTCCAAACATTATTTCTTTCAAATTGATTAAGTTCCTCTTGCATTGCATTAATCCAATTATGATCATTTTCAGCTTCTTCAATAGTTTTTGGTTCAAGATGAGATAAAAAAGCACAATGATTAAATACATCTCTAAGTGAAGAACGAGTTTTTACCCCATGCATAGGATCACCAATAATTAACTCCTTAGGGTGATTGTGAACATACCTCCATTCCTTGGGTAGGTCATTTGTACCTTGAGGTTGTTCTTGAATTTCTTCACCTCTCTCATCTTGTTTGTCTTCTTGTTCCTCGTCCTCTGGAGTTGTTGAATCTTTCAGAGTGATCTCCTTCATTCCTTCTATTAGAGGATCTGCATCATCAACACCCTCATTCTTCCTTGAAGGAAGATCGTTAGATTCATCAAAAACAACATGTATGGACTCCTCAACTACTAAAGTTCTTTTGTTAAAAACTCTAAAAGCTTTATAGTGGAGGAGTAATCTAGAAAGATTGCTTCATCTGATTTTGCATCAAATTTATCAAGTCTTTCTTTACCATTATTTAGTACAAAACATCGACAGCCAAAAATATGAAAATATGCAATATTCGATTTTCTTTCTTTCAAGGTTCATAGGGGGTTTTCTTTAAAATTTGTCTAATCAAAGCATGATTTAAAATGTAACATGCTGTGTTAATTGCTTCCGCCCAAAAATATCTTGGAAGGTTGCTTTCACAAAGCATGGTACGGGCCATTTCTTCTAAGTTCTATTTTTCCTTTCAACTACCCCATTTTGTTGGGGTGTCCTAGGAGCAGAGAAGTTATGGCCAATTCTATTTTCATCACAAAAGTTTTCAAAGTGTTGATTTTCAAATTCAGTTCCATGATCACTTCGAATATTTTGAATTGAAAATCCTTTTTCATTAGTGACTTTTCGATAAAATTTAATGAAAATATGAAAAGTTTCATCTTTGAGTGCTAAAAAGAAAACCCAAGTAAAACGAGAGTAATCATCTATAATTACAAAACCATATCGTTTTCCTCTAGACTAGTGGTTCTAGTTGGTCCAAATAAGTCCATATGCAAAAGCTCTAAAGGTCTAGAAGTTGAAACAATATTTTTGGATTTAAATGAAACTCTTGTTTGTTTACCTAATTGGCATGCATCACAAATTCTATCCTTTTCAAAATTCAGTTTTGGCAAACCAAGAACTAATTCTTTCTTAATTAATTTTGAAAGAGAATGCATGCTAATGTGTGCAAGTCTACGATGCCAAAGCCAACTAGTCTCATTAACTTTAGCATTCAAGGAAACTAGGCATTGCATGTTTAGTTTGGCTAAATCATTTAAATCTACCATATAAACATTGCCATGTCTATGTCCAATAAATTTAATGCCATCGTTAATAGGATTAGTTACTATGCAGACAGATGATTCAAAAACAACTTTATACCCTTTATCACAAAATTGACTAATGCTAAGTAAATTATGCTTTAAACCATTAACTAGCAAAACATTTTCAATGTATTTGGAGGGAGTGATACCAATGTTACCTATACCAATGATCTTTCCTTTGCCATTATCTCCAAAGGTACCATGCCTCCATCCTTAGCATCAAGCGTGATGAATTGTGATTCATCACCATTCATGTGTCTCGAGCATCCACTGTCAAGATACCATTTCCTATTTTCTCCTTGGGATGCTAGACACACCTGCAAGCAAAAGTCAAATTTTTGTTTTAGGTACCGAAGCTTTTTGGGTCCTTTTTGGTTAGTCAAAATGGTTCCTTTTGGAACCCATATTTTCTTTATAGTTGAGTTTGCAGATTTGTCAAAGAAGCAAGTGTATGATTTATGTCCTACTCTACCACATTTGAAACAAGTAATGTTGGTAGACTTGTTACTTAAAGAATTTACATAAATATTTTTCAGATATTTTTGTTTGTTCAAGGGGTTATAGCCAAGTCCAGCCTTATCATATACAGCTTTTTGATTATCAAGAATCATATTGAGTTTGTTTGAACTTAAGGTGAACTTATCTACTATTGGTTTCAGCTTGGCAATTTCATTCTTTAAGCTTTGATTTTCTTGAAGCAAGGTGAATTTTTCAATTGAAAAGTTTTCAGCTTGTTTCACTAAGGATTGATTTTTCAATTTCAGCTCTTTGTTTTTCATCCCTAGTTTCTTTACTTCATCAACTAAATCATAGAATGCTTCATGCAATTCTTCAAAAGTAAAATCACTAGGGGTTTCGAAAATTACCTCATTTTTGTGTGCCATAAGGCACAGGTTGGCTTGTTCGGTTGAGGTTTCCTCATCGGAGCTTGAGTCATCACTCGCACTCCATGTGGCCATCATGGCCTTCTTCTTGAACTTCTTGGGACCTTTCTTCAGTTGTGGACATTCGGATTTGAAGTGTCCCGACTTCTTGCACTCGTAGCAGATAAGGGGTTGGTCTTTCTCTTTTTCTTTGCTTTGTTCCCCTTTTGTGAATGGCCTCTTCCTCATCTCCTGTTTTCTTTTTCTCAAAAATTTCTTGAATCTTCGAGTGATGAGAGCCATCTCTTCATCCTGTTCTTCATCTTCAGTGTCATCAGTTTCTTCATTAGGATGAGCTGTGGATTTGAGGGCAATGGTTCTTTTCTTTTTGACTTCTTCCACTTGATGTTGCTTCATGCTTAACTCATGAGTCATCAAAGATCCAAGAAGCTCTTCTAGAGGTAGAGTGTTCAAGTCCTTCGCTTCTTGGATGGCAGTCACCTTGGCTTCCCAAGTTCTTGGCAATGACCTGAGAATCTTTCTTACAAGCTCACTGTTAGTATAGGACTTACCAAGACTCTTTAAACCATTAATGATATCAGTAAAATGAGTAAACATTACAGTTATGGACTCATCATGCTCTATTTTAAACAATTCATATTTATGCACAAGCATGTTTATTTTAGACTCTTTTACTTGATTGGTTCCCTCATGGGTTACTTCTAACCTATCCCATATTTCTTTAGCAGATGAACAAGTAGAAATGTAATTAAATTCGTTAGCATCAAGAGCACAATAAAGTACATTCATTGCTTTAGCATTTAATTGGGCCATCTTTTTATCAACCTCATCCCATTCTTTCTCGGGTTTGGTTAATTCCTCACCATCTATAATTTTAGTGGGTGTGTGAGGACCGTTCACTATGATACTCCACATATCATAGTCGAGTGCTTGTATGAATATTTTCATCCGAGCTTTCCAATAGGTGTAATTAGACCCATTGAAAAGTGGAGGTCGGTTGGTGGATTGCCCCTCGGCAAGAGAAGTACCGACATGGGTTGCCATAGATCTTTGGCTCTTTGATTGTTTAGATCAAAGAAGGGCTAGAGCACCGGGCTCTGATACCACTTGTTGCCCAGCTATGCAACCCAAGAGGGGGGGTGAATTGGGTTTCTAAAAATTTTAAGCTTAACTAATGACTTATGAAAAATGTTTGTCAATAGCTAAATGAATGAGGAGAATGACTTTAGTTCAAGATTAATTGCCTAAAGCAAGAATGCAAGGAAATAATGAAAAGTTAAAGAGAGGCAATTATGCACACCACAAACACAAGGATTTATAGTGGTTCGGTGCCAACCTTGCACCTACATCCACTCCCCAAGCTCCTACTTGAAAATTCCAATCCACTAAACTTGTATTCAATCCGAATACAAACGTCGGAAACTCTGACACTAGCTATCCCAAGCTAGTCCACTTATTTTTTGGATACAAGCCAACCCAATACACTCCGATTTCAGGTTCGGATCAACCTTCCCTTGTTTTGGAATCCCTCCAAAACAAAAACAATCACTCAAAAAGAGTAAAACAGTTTATAGCACAAATAAGTACAAGAAAAGCTCCTTTAATGAGCGAATATAACTTTAAATACACTTTACTCAAGAGAAGAAGCCCCTTTTTGGATTTCCTCAAAGTGGATGGAGAATTGATTGAGCGCTTGAGGAGTTGGTGAGCTTGGATTGATGGCTTCTTGAAGGCTTTAAATGAGCTCTTGATTAGGGCTGAAAAGTTGGCTTGAGAAACCCTTTCTCTTTTGAATGCTCTTGAATGCTCTCTTGAATGCTCTTCTTTTTCTTTTCAATCACTTTCTTTCTCTTCTTAATCTCTTGCAAAAATCTTCTTTATTTCCCACCTTTTGAATCCTTTTATAGCTTTAAGAAATAGAGAAAAACATTCTAGGCAGAAAAAGAGCCGTTAGAGCACATTAAATGAGCATTAAAAGCACTTAAAACGGGTTAAAAACTAGCCGTTGCAGAAAAATCCCATCGCAGGGGTCGACTCATGAGTCGACTCTTGCCTCAGGGGTCGACTTATGAGTCGACCTCTGTTGCAACAACCAGAAAATGAGTTTCTGTAATTTTTGGCCCAAAACTGCAGAAGTCGACTCATGAGTCGACTCATGCCTTGTGGGTCGACTCATGAGTCGACTCACAGGCCGTGCCAAGCCAAAAATTCAGCATGCCAAACTGAAAATTCAGCGTGCCAAGCTGCTCATTGTGCCATGAGCTGACTCATGAGTCGACTCATGGATTTCAAACATTCATAACTTCAAAAATATACGTCCAAAAATAATGAAATTTTTGCCAATAAATCACAAATCTTTTGTTCTACCAAATGATACTATTAAATCAGGATTTTGGTAAAATTACGATTTTACCCCTGAAGAGCACAAAGACTTTTTCAAATAAAAAATATTGGTATCCCTTCAATCTGCTTTGTAATCATTAAAATCAATCTAGGAGCACGCTCCAACCGCTCCAATCAAGGGAGAAAAATGCGAAAAGCTCCTTTCCCAAGGGGCGACTTGAGGTGGAGAGGTGATGGGAGAAGGATCTTGGGCTAAAACCTTGGATTTGGAGAGAAAGAAGATGAGGACTACGGGTTTTGGAGGGAGGAAGATGAAGATGGAGGGGTCGGCTCATGAACAGGTTTTTAATTAAAAAGAGATGAACCCGTGGGATGTTGGCCGAAAATTGCAAGTATGCCATTGGGTCGACCCTAGGGGGTCGACTCATGATTCACAAAATTTCAGAAAAATTATGAATAAATTTTGAAAAAATTTAGAATTCTGGGAGAAGAATTTTTGCTCAATGACAAGTTGTGAGAAGAATAATCTTGAGCTTTTAGATCCAAGAGAGATGATGGAAATTGAGCTCAAAGAAATTTTGACATCGATTCCTTAGAATTGGAGAAATATTTAAGCAAATGGATCAAGAATTCCTAGATTTCTCCTAATTTCACTGAATCTATCCTCACTTAGGGCCTTTGTGAAGATATCGGCTAATTGATTTTCAGTGCAAACATAGTCAAGAATTATATCTTTGTTTTGAACATGTTCTCTTATAAAATGATGTCTTATTTCAATATGTTTAGACCTTGAATGTTGAATTGAATTTTTAGTAAGATTTATGGCACTAGTGTTATCATATCTTATGGGTGTTTCATTAAATTTGATACCAAAGTCTTTGAGTTGTTGCTTAATCCACAAGATTTGAGCACAATAACTTTCGACTGTAATGTATTCGGCCTCAACCGTAGACAGTGCTACCGAATTTTGTTTCTTGCTAAATCAGGAGATTAGGTTAACTCCAAGAAATTGACAAGTTCCACTAGTGCTTTTTCTATCTAATCTATATCCAGCAAAATCAGCATCTGAATATTCTATTAAGTCAATTAATGAGTCCTTAGAGTATCATAATCCTAGAGTTTGAGTACCATTTAAATATCTAAGGATTCTCTTAACAGCATTCAAGTGAGATTCTTTAGGATTAGATTGAAATCTAGCACACAGACAAATGCTAAATATGATATCAGGCCTACTTGTAGTTAAATATAATAGAGAGCCAATCATATCTCTATAATATTTTAAGTCTACATATTTACCTTCTTCATCCTTGTCAAGCTTACATGAAGGGCTCATGGGTGTCCAATTACTTTGGAGTTCTCCATTCCAAATCTTTTGAGTAATTCCTTGGTGTACTTGCTTTGGGTGATGGAGATTCCTTCCTTTGTTTGTTTGATTTGGAGTCCGAGGAAGAATGTAAGTTCTCCCATCATGCTCATCTCGAACTCTCCCTGCATGAGCTTAGCAAAGTCTTGACAAAGAGATTCATTAGTAGACCCAAAAATAATGTCATCAACATATATTTGTATAATTAACATATCATTTTGATTTCTTTTAATGAAGAGGGTTGTGTCTACATTACCTCTTGAAAAACCATTCTTTAGTAAAAATTTGCTTAGCCTATCATACCAAGCCCTAGGTGCTTGTTTTAAACCATATAGAGCTTTATTTAATTTAAAAATATGATTAGGAAAAGCATAATTTTCAAAACCTGGGGGTTGTTCTACATAGACTTCTTCAGCAATATATCCATTCAAAAATGCACTTTTGACATCCATTTGAAATAATTTAAATTTCATAAAGCAAGCATATGCAAGTAGAAGTCTAATGGCCTCTAATCTAGCAACAGGTGCAAAGGTCTCATCAAAATCAATTCCTTCTTCTTGATTATAACCTTTAGCAACCAATCTTGCTTTATTTCTTATTACATTTTTATGTTCATCTAATTTGTTCCTAAAGACCCATTTTGTGCCAATTATTGAATAATTTTTAGGTCTTGATACTAAAGTTCATACATTATTTCTTTCAAATTGATTAAGTTCCTCTTGCATTGCATTAATCCAATTATAATCATTTTCAGCTTCTTCAATAGTTTTTGGTTCAAGATGAGATACAAAAGCACAATGATTAAATACATCTTTAAGTGAAGAACGAGTTTTTACCCCATGCATAGGATCACCAATAATTAGCTCCTTAGGGTGATTGTGAACATACCTCCATTCTTTGGGTAGGTCATTTGTACCTTGAGGTTGTTCTTGATGTTCTTCACCTCCCTCATCCTGTTTGTCTTCATGTTCCTTATCATCTTGAATTGTTGAATCATTCAAAGTGATTTCCTTCATTCCTTCTATAAGAGGATCTGCATCATCAACACCTTCATTCTTTCTTGAAGGAAGATTGTTAGATTCATCAAAGACAACATGTATGGACTCCTCTACTACTAAAGTTCTTTTGTTAAAAACTCTAAAAGCTTTACTAGTGAAAGAGTAACCAAGAAAGATTGCTTCATCTGATTTTGCATCAAATTTTTTAAGTCTTTTTTTACCATTATTTAATACAAAACATCGGCAACCAAAAATATAAAAATATGCAATATTAGGTTTTCTTTCTTTCCAAAGCTCATAGGGGGTTTTCTTTAAAATTTGTCTAATCAAAGCACAATTTAAAATGTAACATGCTGTGTTAATTACTTCCATCCAAAAATATCTTGAAAGGTTGCTTTCACATAGCATGGTACGGGCCATTTCTTCTAAGGTTCTATTTTTCCTTTCTACTACCCCATTTTGTTGGGGTGTCCTAGGTGCAGAGAAGTTATGGCCTATTCCTTTTTCATCACAAAAGTTTTCAAAGTCTTGATTTTCAAATTCAGTTCCATGATCACTTCGAATATTTTGAATTGAAAATCCTTTCTCATTAGTGACTTTTCGATAAAATTTAGTGAAAACATGAAAAGTTTCATCTTTGTGTGCCAAAAAGAAAACCCAAGTAAAACGAGAGTAATCATTTATAATTACAAAACCATATCGTTTTCCTCCTAGACTAGTGGTTCTAGTAGGTCCAAATAAGTCCATATGCAAAAGCTCTAAAGGTCTAGAGGTTGAAACAATATTTTTGGATTTAAATGAAACTCTTGTTTGTTTATCTAGTTGGCATGCATCACAAATTCTATCATTTTCAAAATTCAATTTTGGCAAACCAAGAACCAATTCTTTCTTAATTAATTTTGAAAGTGAATGCATGCTAATATGTGCAAGCCTACGATGCCAAAGCCAACCAGTCTCATTAATTTTAGCATTTAAGGATACTAGGCATTGCATGTTTATTTTGGCTAAATCATTTAAATCTACCATATAAACATTACCATGTCTATGTCCAATAAATTTAATGCCATCATTAATAGGACTAGTTACAATGCAAACAGATGATTCAAAAATAACTTTATATCCTTTATCACAAAATTGACTAATGCTTAGTAAATTATGCTTTAAACTATCTACTAACAAAATATTTTCAATGTATTTGGAGGGAGTGATACCAATGTTACCTATACCGATGATCTTTCCTTTGCCGTTGTCTCCAAAGGTGACCATCCCTCCATTCTTAGCATCAAGAGTGATGAATTGAGATTCATCATCAGTCATGTGTCTCGAGCATCCGCTATCAAGATACCATTTCATGTTTCCTCCTTGGGATGCTAGACACACCTGCAAGCAAAAGTCAAGTTTTTGTTTTAGGTACCCAAGCTTTCTTGGATCCTTTTTGGTTAGTCATAACGGTTCCTTTTGGAACCCATATTTTCTTTACATTTGAGTTTACAGATTTGTTAGAGAAGCAAGTGTATGACTTGTATCTTATTCTACCACATTTGAAGTAAGTAATATTAGAGAACTTGTTATTTGAAGAGTTTACATAGATATTTTTCAGATACTTTTGTTTCTTCAAAGGGTTATAGCCAAGTCCAGCCTTATCATACATGGCTTTTTGATTATCAAGAATCATATTAAGTTTATTTGAACTCAAGATGAATTTTTCTACTATTGGTTTTAGCTTGGCAATTTCATTCTTTAAACTTTGATTTTCTTGAAGCAGGGTAGATTTTTCAATTAAAATGCTTTCATTTTGTTTCAATAAAGATTGATTTTTTAATTTTAGATCTTTGTTCTTCATCCCTAGTTTTTTTAATTCATCAACTAAATCATAAAAAGCTTCATGTAGTTCTTCAAATGTAAAGTCACTAGGAGTTTCGGATATTACCTCATTGTCGTGTGCCATAAAGCACAGGTTGGCTTGTTCAGTCGAATTTTTCTCTTCGGAGCTTGAGTCATCACTCGCACTCCAAGTGGCCATCATGGCCTTCTTCTTGTACTTCTTGGGACCCTTCTTCAGTTGTGGGCATTCGGATTTGAAGTGTCCCAGCTTCTTGCACTTGTAGCAGATAAGGGGTTGGTCTTTCTCCTTTTCTTTGCTCTGTTCCCCTTTTGTGAATGGCCTCTTCCTCATCCCTTATTTTCTTTTTCTCAAAAATTTCTTGAATCTTCGGGTAATGAGTGCCATTTCTTCATCCTGTTCTTCATCTTCAGTGTCATCAGTTTCTTCATCTGGTGGAGCTGTAGATTTGAGGGCAATTATTCTTTTCTTTTTGACTTCTTCCTCTTGATGTTGCTTCATGCTTAGCTCATGAGTCATCAATGATCCAAGAAGCTCTTCCAAGGATAGAATGTTCAAGTCCTTGGCTTCTTGGATGGCGGTCACTTTGGCTTCTCAAGTTCTTGGTAAGGACCTGAGAATCTTTCTTACAAGCTCACTGTTAGTATAGGACTTACCAAGACTCTTTAAACCATTTATAATATCAGTAAAGCAAGTAAATATTTCAGTTATGGACTCATCATGCTCCATTTTAAACAATTCATATTTATGCACAAGCATGTTGATTTTAGACTCCTTTACTTGATTGGTTCCTTCATGGGTTACTTCTAATCTATCCCATATTTCTTTAGCAGACGAGCAAGTAGAAATGTGATTAAATTCGTTAGCATCAAGAGCACAATAAAGAACATTCATTGCTTTAGCATTTAATTAGGCCATTTTCTTATCAACCTCATCCCATTCTTTTTTGAGTTTGGCTGATTCCACACCATCTATAATTTTAGTGGGTGTGTGAGGGCTGTTCACTATGATACTCCACATATCATAGTCGAGTGCTTAAATGAATATTTTTATTCGAGCTTTTCAATAGGTGTAATTAGACCCATTGAAAAGTGGAGGTCGATTAGTGGATTGCCCCTCGGCTAGAGAAGTGCCGACTTGAGTTGCCATAGATCTTTGGCTCTTTGATTGTTTAGATCAAAGTAGGGCTAGAGCACCGGGCTCTGATACCACTTGTTGCCCAGCTATGCAACCCAAGAGGGGGGGGTGAATTGGGTTTCTAAAAATTTTAAGCTTAACTTATGACTTATGATTAATGTTTGACAAAAGATAAATAAATAGGGAGAGTAAAATTAATTCAAAGCTAATGGCTAAAAGCAAGAATGCAAGAGAATAATGAAGAGTTAAGGAAGAGCAATTAGGCATACCACAAACAAAAGGATTTTTAGTGGTTCGGTGCCAACCTTGCACCTACATCCACTCCCCAAGCTCCTACTTGGGAATTCCAATCCACTAATCTTGTATTCAATCCGAATACAAATGTCGGAAACTCCGACACTAGCTATCCCAAGCTAGTCCACTTATTTCTCAGGTACAAGCCAACCCAATACACTCTGATTCAAGGTTCGGATCAACCTTCCCTTATTTTGGAACCCTTCCAAAATAAAAACAATAACTCAATCAAAGTATAACAGTGAATAGCACAAGTAAGTACAAAGAAAGCTCCTTTAATGAGCGTATGATGCTTTAAATACACTTTACTCAAAGAGAAGAAGACTCTTTTGATTTTCTCAAGGTGGTTGGAGACTTGAATGTGCACTTGAGGAGTTGGTGAGCTTGGATTAAAGGCTTCTTGAATACTTTGAGTGAGCTCTTACTTAGGGCTGAAAAGTTTGCTTGAAATCCCTTTTTCAAAATCTCTCTTCTTGATTCTTCTTTTTGATTTCCACCTTTTTGTCCCTTTTATAGCTTCAAGAAATAGTAAAAAATATTTTAGGCTGAAATAGAGCCGTTAGACCACATTAAATGAGCATTAAAAGCATTTAAATCGGGTTAAAAACTAGCCATTGCAGAAAAATCTCATCACAGGGGTCGACTCATGGGTCGACTCATGCCTGGGGGTCGACTCATGGGTCGACCTCTGTGAAAAAACATCACAGAATCAAACGGGATGCAAGGTTCTGTAAAAACTGGCTTAAAACCCACAGAGGTCGACTCATGGGTCGACTCATGCCTTGGGGGTCGACTCATGGGTTGACTCACAGGGTATGCCAAGTCTGTGTCGGCCAGGAATTTCAGCGTGCCAGTCATCTCATGTGCCATGAGTCGACTTATGGGTCGACTCATGATTTTTCAAACATGCATATCTTTCAAAATATAAGTCCAAAAATAATAAAATTTTTATCAATGGATCACAAATCTTTTGTTCTATCATTTGATGCTATCAAATCAGGGTTTTGGTAAAATTATGATTTTGCCCCTGAAGAGCAATAAGTCTTTTTCAAGCGAAAATCATTAGTACCTCTTCAACTGCTTTGTAATCATCAAAATCAATCTAAGGAGCAACAACAACAAACTATAATGTTCTAGTTAAGTTGACCCTTCAATCCTGTATGGTCATACCCAAAAAATACTGTTCTTGTAGATAACACAACAAAGCAACACTATTCAAATATGCCATAAGCATCAATATGTACTTGATTAACATCATGTCAATTTCTATAGTAAGCCTTATAGATAGCACAACAAGCTCGCTAAGATTTTGACATACTCTATCGATCAAGTTTGAAAGAAAGCCCTTGTAGTGTCTACATCACTAATCAATCTAAGTTCGAAATTCAATAAGATCAAATTGACCAGGTAAGTAGGTGAGAGGCTCCCTGTAGCTTTTCTTAGATACCAATAGAGTTGGCCAGGTCAGCATATGGATCTAGTTAAAAAACCACCATTCACATTTTTCTCGACACAATTGATCTAAAGAATTTGACTTTAGAATTGAAAGTAAATCCCGACATTACAACTTAATATAATTTTTACGAGAAACTTTAAACTGATCTCGGCACATCCTAACTACAACTACACAAAATGTACACTACAAATTATGTTTTTTGACATGCTTCAACTATTTATAATTGCAATCATATAATCATGCCAAAAAAATATATAAAGGTGCAATTGAGATCAAAACATATGACAAGCATATCGAAAAAATATAGCAAACCCTAATCACATTAGGCATGCATTACACCCTTAACAATGCATCAATTTAAGCATCATACTACAATGATAATATAAATTTTAAAATTATCATAAATTTATAATTTAATAACTAAAATTTAATATCATGGTATATATAAAGTCAAAAAAAAAATTTGGGCTTAAAGGATTGATGCTAAAAAATCAATGCAAAATTTTGGTAGGATATGCACAAGAATGATTCTATGCTATAATTTTGTACTTGTTTGATCGAATCAAACAAGGATGACTCTGATACCACTGTTGAATTCTGATCACATAGTAAAAAATAATTTTTAAAAATTTAAAATCAAACAAATCAATAGCTTTATCAAATCAAACTATCAAGCTGGAATCCAAACCCTAGAATCAGCTTGTCGATATTGATAAAACAAAAATAAGCAGGCAAAAGGGATAGAATTTTATACTTTCACCGAAATAAAAAAAATGACATGTTGGTGTTCTCCATAAGACCCCAATGTAGAAGTCCTCCAACGGTGATCCACAAGGATGTTGGCCAAGGTTCTTTCCAACCGATGCGCTACTGTAGCCTTGTCTTCTCAAGAATACTGTCGGCTTCGAACTTACATTACGGTCATGCCAAAGCCTAGTTACTTTCGATCTTATCACCAGAACGACATCAAAAAGATACTCTTTAGATGTCACACAACTTAAAATTTAATTTTTGGCTCCAACACATGAAAAAACCAAACCTTAGGGCACACTAGCAACACTTGCTAAAAATCTCACCACCCTTCTTACAACTTTTGCCACTCAAATTTTCTTTGCCTTTTTCTCAATTTTTTTTTTCAAATTTTTTTTTATGATTACCATATACCTTCTCTATAGCTTCAAAAATCACTGCAAGAAACTAAGTGGGGCTTCCCTTATAAATAGGGGACCAAGGGACGTCACATGGGATGAAGGGGCACCAACCTTTAGTGCTCCATCTTCTCACATGGTGAATAAATTCACCATATAAATTTTGGATATATCAGATACTTGTAGCAGAAGTACTCTCCCTCTTCTACATGCCATAAAAAATCTAATCAATTTTGGCATTAAGTCATAGGATATCTAGTTTATCTTTTAAGGCAATGCGTATAATTAAGAGTCTTCTTTAAGAAGGACTCTCCATTTCACATGCTAATTTGAGATGGGGCGGCATTTATTTTTGTGTGACTTCTAGTGGGCATAGAGGAGTCCTTCTCCACTTAAAACTAGTTCAAGTTGGATAAGATTTCAATGTAAATTAACCCAATCCCATTAGGTCAAAGGCAATTGGTCTAGGTTAGCTCAAACACTTTGAACCAAACCAATTTAAGAACTTGGGTTAATACAATATACTAGCATATCAAATTAACCCATAGAATTTATATTAAACTTTAATTAGATCAGACCAAGGTCAAATCTTAAAGTGTGTGACCCATTGGGTTCCAAATCAAGCCAGCAGTGGACCAAGACATTCGACGTAATTCTAATCCGATGAGATTAGGTCACCCGAAGAGTCCCAATCAACTTGGACTCTTCCAAATTGATTCCAAAATTAAATTTTTTTAATTTTATCGAACCTACAAGTCTAGATTGATATTTAGCAATGTGTCATAACTATCCAAAAGATTTAAAATTTTGATAAAAAATTATCAAAATACCCTTCAGTGACAAGTTACTGTATAATTCAATCCTTCAGTCAAAAATATTCCAGATGAGCTGTGGGTATGAAAATATGTTAAACCCAATCACTTATCTTTATATATCTTGATCTGAAGGTGATGATTCAGTTGATGATAAATTAAAAATCTTTTTTTAATTATCATCCTGCTTTAGCCAAAGACTTCTGAATCATCATCCTATGAGATTACATAGGATGTTTGCTCCCCTTATTAAGAGTGACTAATCCCTTATTGATCACTTATAATCTCCATGCACACTTCACCATATCCAGAACACCCCACATAAGGATCAGAAGACCAAGTTAGGAAGTGGATCAAAATATGGATTCAAGTACATAAGGTACCATGGTGATCTCAGATCAAAGGATCACTTACACAACTCGCATTAGAGAAACATCAGTTGATATATAAATAAGACTCCATTTGATATTCTTTCGTAGATCAATTCAGTAAACTCATTCTCTAATGAGCACCTATATCTTTGTATTAGTGTCACCACACAAGTGGTTGTGAGATCGACCCTCTCATTTCTGAGGATACATAAGACATGTTAGTCTTACCGGTATTATTGATCTCTGACTCAATATACCAATGACTAAGAATATTTTAGGTCATAGGTATCAAAGATTTAGGTCTCACTAGCGTGATCTCATCACGATCATAAAACTATTGTCTGGATCTATGGGATTCATTATAATCTTAAGAATAATAAGATGCAGTATATAATGAATTAAAAATAGTTATTTTATTAATAATATAAATATAAATTACATGAGTCTGAAAGTAAATTACAATAAACATCTTATCGCATCCCATATGCGATTGGATTGTAGGACATTATTCTTTCAAATCTAAGTTCAGAACATGATACCTGAGCATGGATCGATGATCACCACTGCTAAGAGACATGATAGAGATGATCCTTGCTAATTGCTCACAGCCGCACGTGCATCCGGCTTCTATGAAAAGTCCACTCGAAGCTCTGATTTGATCGGTCTTCTCGGGAGTGTTAGCTCGCGTGAAGATCTTGTTCTTGGCTAATCTAGATCCCTTCTTCAAATCTCTAAAACCTTTTTAGAGGTTGAAGATAAACTTCTAGAGGAGCTGAGGATCTAAAAAAAATATGAAGAAGAAACTATTTTTTCTCTTATTTTTCTCTCTTCCCAAACCCTGAGGATTAAACCCTAGAATTTTTGATATTGCACTCACCCAAGAGAAGAGAACTCTTCTCTCTCTTTTCCACACAATAAACTCATGCACAAGACCCCAAACATGAAAAGCACTCCTCTTCTATCTTATACGCACAAAAGAGATCTCAATCCCCTTTTTATTAGGCATGTAATGACAAGGGGTGAAGAGTTATAGGGTTTTTGGACTCTAACTTGCCTTTTGTCGCCTTCTCTCAATTCCCACACCCAAAAGAAATATATGATGCCCTTTCTTTTCTATTTTCATGGTGAAACTAGATCCTATCTGATTTCCTATGGTGAGAAACCCCCATGTTGTCGCACAAAATAAGAGGAATAAAAAGTGGCATGGAGAGGTTATAGATAATGTCAAACATTATCTAAAAGGTATCCTATTTCAAATCAGATTTGAATATACAATTTAAAACCATATCCCATCCAATTTTGGACATGAGAAAGAAAAGGGAAAGGCCTTTTGTCTGAAGAAATTTTATGCAAAAAAACTTTTGATGTGAGGAGATATGGCATCTTAAACTTGGTGGCGCATGGGAGAAGAGTCCAATCCTATATGGACTTTAGATTTCCTTATTTGAATCCAAACCAAATCATATCTGATTTAGTCTAAATAAAATATATAAAATCTAATCTAATTAAGTTTATAAATTTTTAATCAAATTTTAATCAAATTAAAAATTAATTGAATCAAAGTCCTGATCAAATCAGGGATATTTCTCCCTTAGCGATTAGGTCATCTCATAACCTAATCGGGTCAAACCAATTAAATCTAATTCAATTAGATTTTATTTAATCATCTTTGCTTAATTAAATTGAGTTAATCAGTAATCTAATTGCTAATTAATTCTCTATTAATTCATTAATACTTGGTGAATAAATTTATTACAATTTTTGCATAAGGTTAATCATCAATCGAATTGACGATTAAGCCCTTGAACGATTCTCAATCGTTGATCAGCCACATGATCAATCAGAAATTTTTTTTGAGTGTGACCCCATAAGTTCGAACCTAAGTTAATAGCATAAGAATAAATTTCTAAATCAATCAATGTAACCATTTAGCAATGATGATCGAATGTTCGAATAAGTTGAATGAAGGCGAAGCAACATTTAAGAATCTATTGGCGTATAGTTACCGTGTAATTCATCTCTTTGACCCTGATACTCGAGAATGACCTAGGATTTAACTGTCAATCCTAGATAAGTTATCCATATTGTATTTCAATCTTTCAAATCTATCACGTGGATTATTCGGATCTAGATTTTGCTATATTAAAATACATTGATACATTAGCTCCTATTAATTTGAAGGGGTCAATCCCATCTTGACTCACACACTGACTTGACAAGTACTTGACTGCACCCAAAATTCTTCAGTTACTGAATTAGAAACTCAATTAGTCTGGCATCAAAGTACAGTGAGTTGCTTGCAAGTCACCGTGGTGGTCTCAGGTCAGAGGGACATTTATATCCATACCCTTCGCAAGCTACCCTTGACAGCAGAGTGCTCCATAGTTGGTCACGTTCAGTAATGATGTACTCCTACATCTCACCTGTATGCTATACCAGTGTCTTCACACCATTTGGTTATGAGGACAACCAATGCATATGGCACACAACGACCTACACTTGATTCGTTATCATCCTAGTAATAGCATATCATTTGGTCGCGAATCAGTTTAAGGACTACACGATAAATCCTCTTTTATCGATCAAAGTAGTCCTAAGAACTTCATCACAATGTAGGAGTTCGTTAGAAGATGTAATCTTGTGATAAAAAATATCAAATAACTTTTATTATTTATCAATTCATATACATTTATAATTAGCACAATCATCAAACGATTGACTTCAGGATACATATCCCAATAACTCCCACTTGGACTAAAGCCAATCAGTATCGTATCATATACCTATCTTCGATTTATCATCTCAAAATTTTTAGATATCGAGGCTTTAGTAAATGGGTTGGTTAAGTTTTTCTTTCTGTCGATCTTCTAAAGATTGACGTCACCTTAACAGATTTCCTGAATAAGGTGGTAGTGATGCAAAATATTTGATAAGCTAATGGGACTTCGACTCCTTGGCATGAGCTATGGCTCCAGTGCTGCACAATACAGTAGGATCATCATCAGAGGGTATCACTCCTAGCTTGCTAGTAAATCTGTACAATCACACAGCTTCCTTGCAAGCATCGAATGCTGCAATACATTCTGCCTCACAATTTGAATTTGGCTATATTGCTCTACTTAAAATTTTTCTAGCAGATTGCTCCATTATTTAGGGTAAGAATGTATTCCAACATATTTTTGCTATTATTATATCTAACTAAAAACTGGAGTAATACTCTACAGGTTTTAAGTCAGATTCTCCATAACCAAGTCACTGATCCTTAGTAGTTCTCAAATACCTAAGAATATCCTTCCAGTGATTCTAATTCGGATCTTGTAGGTATCCACTCACTACCTTAGTGAGTATACCATATCCGATCTCATACATGGTATATATGATAGAATAAATTTTACTCATAAACACTCTATGTACGTTAGATTGGGATAATCTAAGTAGCCTCTTAGATCTGTCTCTATAGATCTTCATTTCTAGGATGAGAGATGCATTTCTCAAGTCCTTTGTGGAGAACAATGATAATAGAGAAATCTTTATTCTCTGTAATATAAAAAATATCATTCTCGATTAAAAAAATTTCATTCACATACAAAATAAAAAATACACTCATAGAACTATTAATCCATTTGAATTTGTAGGATTTTTTTTCATTCTCAATAAAGCTATGCATTTTGATTACTTATCAAAATACACATTCCAACTCTGAAATATTTAGCATTACTGTCACGCCCCCGACCCGAGATTGTGAATCGAGGGTCATGGCAACCGCCGCATACTCATAAAAAACTCTTCCCATAAGCATGCAAGGCATCTTATCATACTATCCTAAAACAACAGTGGAATAATTAGTCAATAATTTAAATCCAAAATATAATGATCTAAATTTTTTCTTTAATATCTTAATAAATTCAATAATAATTCATAGATCTTACATCTAATTCAATAAGACTTTCAACCTAAATTAAAAATATGGAGATTCTGCTTCGGATTACTCTTTCATTCATATTTTGTATCATCTTAATTCTTCAATATCTGTAAAAAAAATAATAAAATAGAAGGTAATGAGCTAGACAGCCCAGTAAGCAATGATCATTTTTCAACAGATTTCATCAGATATTTAAGTAAATAATTATTTATAGAAAATAAGCATATAGAGTTCATCAATTCGAAATCAATTTCAATTATGCAACATAATTCATGCCAAATTTATTTTTTTTTCAAAAATTCAAATTTCTTTCCAGATTTCAATTTCTTTCATTCTTAAATTCTTTTCGCCAACCATGAGCTATAACCATATTTTTCCTGTAACAGGATCATAACACCGCATATCTTCTTGCGGTGAGCTGCAAATCATCTGGCAGTAAAGTCTTTCGAAACCACTGGTCTCTCTGGCGGTTTGTCGCTGGTCTCTCTGGTGACATGAATCCTCAGGATAAATTAATTGCCAATGTATATGCCCCCATTGGCGGGGTTCTTTACATAGTCAGGATGTCAATTCATATTTTTCTTATATCAAAATTCTTCATAAATCATATTTCATATTCTAATTTCGATAATAAAATATATAATCATGTAGTATCGAAATCAATCAATATAATGCATCATGGAATCAATATGTTCAATCATGCTTCATCATAACATTTCAAATAAGATATTTTCATAATAAAATACCATTCATCCAATTCATGCATCGTTTCACAAATCATGTCAGAAAAATATATTATAATTTATCGATAAATCTAAAAAAAGTAAAACATTACTTACCTCGAATGCATTCCAATAAATCCATATAATGCTATAAATTTTCTTCCAAAATTTTGTTCGTAAATCATATCATGATATCCCATGATCAAACATCCACAATCCTATACAGAATCAATTTCAATAATTAGAAAGAATACGAATACCATATTTCAATGGTTTAGATTGGGTCCGATCATCTAATTTTATCTAATCAAAATCTAATTAGGACCTAAATGATCCAAAGTTTGACTATCAAATCAAATCGGATTTGAAGTGATAGGATTGAGGTTTTTTCATCGATTTCATAAAATCAAGTAGAGAGAGACAATTAGAGGAGAGAGAATTCATGAGATACAATTCAAATTGATCAGGTGACACAATCCAATATTACGATTGGTCCAATATCTCAAGTGGTGAAATCAACATGATCAAATCATGATTAAATCGAGATCATGGATAATTAAATTGATAAATATCGGATCTGATCAAGGTAAGTACCAGTACACTGTCCGACAACTATGGATCAGGGTTCTTCATTAGAATCAGATCAGGACTATTAAAAAAAATTTCTTCATTCACTAACCTTTTTAGAGAGAGAATCAATCAAGAGAGAGAATATTTTAGAGAGATAAAATTTTAGAGAGAAAAAAAAACTCATCTTGGATTCTTCAGACAATATGATTCAACAAATCCGATCGATCGGATCAAATCATGCTGAAATTATCATGTGGATAATTCAATAAAATCATGAGAAATAAAATCTAAAAATATCAGATCTGATCAAAGTGGATGTCGGTGTACCGTCCGACGATCACAGATCAAAAATCCATCATGAGGATCATTTAAATTCATCATCATTCTTCTCAAAATTTTAGAAATCTTAGGAGAGAGAAATAATCTAGAGAGAAAATTCTAGAGAGAAAAAGTAGAGAGAGAAAGTCCAATTCTAGAGAGAGAAAATACTAGTTCAGGCTGAAGAAATAGAGGAAAGAGAGAGAAACTCTCTTTCTCATATTTTATTATTTATATCATTATTTATTAATTAATTTATTTTATTTTTCTTTCTTCTTTTCTTTTTTTTTTTTTTCTTCACGAAAGAGAGAGGAGAGAAAATCCTATTTATTATTATTATATTATTATTATATTATTTTTTTTCTTCTTTTTTTTTCTTTTCTTTTTTTCTTTTCTTTCTTTTTTTTTCTTTTTTTTTCTTTTTTTCCTTCTTTTTTTTTTCTTTTCTTTCTTCTTCTTTTCTTTTTCTTTTCTTTTTCTTTTTCTTTTTCTTTTCTTTTCCTTCTTCTTCTTCTTCTTTTCTTCTTCTCGATTTTAACTTGGGCTGAAACAGGGGACGAGGTGGTCCCCTCCTTTACTCGACCGACCAAGAGCCGCAGTCGGCATGGCGGTGGCCAACGGCAAAGGGGGCAACCCTCATGTGTTCGGAGAGGCCAAACCGATGGTCGGCGGTGACCATCGATGTCGGAAATCAAAGAAAAATGGTAAAAATAAAAGTTTCTTCCACAATAAAATCTGGCGACTTCAGTCATCGATGAGCATGCACACAGGCATGGGAACGAAAGGGGAGAAGAGAGGAAGGGGAGGAGGCTTACCTTCGACGCCGGCGAGGCTTTTTCGGTGAGCAATTGGACGGGTCTCCGCGGTGGTTTTTCAATGATTGCTGCCGACTGGATCTCGGGTCTTTGATGGAAGGGAGAGAGGAGGGATCTCCTCCTTAAATAGAGCCAGAGGGGGCTCTTTCCAACTCTGATTGGGAGCCGACGAGAGGAGGAAGAAGACTCCCTTTGGAAGTCTTCTCCCCTATTTTTTTTCTTTTTTTTTTTCATTTGGATTTTGTGGGCTGGATTTGTTACATGGGCCAGGCCGGGCCATAACATTCTTCTCCTCTAAAAGAAATTTCATCATCGAAATTTTTCTTGCTTGAGTCTTCATATTTTCTTACTTGAATCTCATCCTCAAATATTTCAAAATTCTAATTCTTAATACAATTTCATTCTTAAATCATTTCATAAGGAAAAAGTCAATACATCAATATCGATCTGAAACGGAACCATTCATTTTTTTTATCTATCAAGACCAACATCTCAAAAAATTTTAATATTTCAAGATTTTGAAATTATGATCTCATTTCTTATAAAAATCATGTTCAATATCTCATGACTCAAATTAAAATTAAATCCATCTATTGTAGGTAGAAGAAAATCAATGTCTCTATTCTTGCATAAGAACTTCATTCATCATCATCATTCATTTTTTTTTTAAATATTATCCACTCTTAATTTCAACCCATCATAAGATAGAAAAAACATACTTATGTGAATCATATGATGACATCCCAATCAATCAAAATTTCAAAAATATTTTTTCTTATTCGTACTTTCAAAGGTTGAAGATTTATCATTTCAATCTCATTCTCGAACTTTTGATATTTTAATTCTCAATACAACTTCATCATTAAGTCATTTCATAAAGATCAATATCACCATTGTTGATTGAATCAATATCACTATTTCTAGTCATCGAAATTTTTTTACTCAAACCCTTAATCTCTTAAATATTCTAATTCTTGAAGTAAATTTTATCATTAAGTCATTCCATAATAAAAATCAATAACTCAAAAATTGATCTAAATCAAAACTATATTTTTCTTATAATCAAAATCAATGTCTCTATTCTAAGTAAGTATATCAATTTGCTTTATCTAAATATTAACTACTCTTAATTAATCGATTCATTATCAAATTAAATTATAAAGAACTCTAATTTATCTTTTGTAGAACAATCATCAATATCAATAGATAACCTCAATCTTTTTTATTCAGTCAGAGAAATAATAATGATCAAAAGAGTTCTAACTTCAAATTTTATTATACCCTGGAGATAAATATTTGAGTATAATAATCTAAGATCAAAATCATCATTCGATAAATGATCTTAAATTCTTCCTAATAAATAGAGAATTGTAAAATTCAATTTTAGGATAGAGAAAATTTATCTCTAAATATTCTAAATCTAAAATCAAAAATCAAAGGTCCACTCATCCTAGAATTAGGATGCTAATTATTTTTGTAGCATAGTAGGTGGAAGCACTACTTTTAAAAATCACATTAGAATATCTAAAATAATTCAAAATTTTTAAAATATTATTCTTTCTAATATCAATAAATTTCTTGTATCAAACTATATCATCTATCATAATTCTTTGACTCAAAGAATCAACATTCCTGACTTACTCAAAGTAATCCAGATTACCATGCTTCCGCTGCGCACTCTGATCTAACAATCAAAATTTCTTAGGTTCATCAAAAAAAAAATTTGATCAAATTATTTCTTTATCTTATCAATAGAAAAGATCTAAAATTTTAAATTTCAATTGAAGTCAAAGATTAACTTTTGATTTTCATTCATACTTTTACTGGTGTACCATAATCTTGATTAACCCTTAAGTCCAATATCATATTTAAACCATCATATAGATTTACTATAATCAATATGAATCAAATCTTAATTCTCATATCAATTCAATTCGATAATTTTCAAATCAAAAATCCTTATAAGTCAAATCAATGAAAAAAAAATCCTTCGATGCTCCACCAAATTTGGACATAATCAGAATATATAAAAATTTCAAATCATTATTTTTTTTAAAATTTTTATCATCAGGATCTTCAATATCTATCAAATATCTTTTCATAACAATCATACAAGCTTCAAAAATCAAATCTCTATTTAATAGTAGATTCAATTAGGGACCTCGTTAACAAAAGCAAAGGAACTCCATATCAATTCCTAAATCCAAAATTTTTAAATTGTAAATTCACATGGATCCCTTAATCTGAAATAAATATAAATCAGATCTTTTATCTTAATCTAAAGATATTAATTTTTTATTAACAACCTTAACAATAATATCAGAAAATCTCTTGATCAACTTAGATATGAAATCTTTAAATTGAAATTTCATACACATCATGTAGTCTCCAAGAGACATAATAAGATCTATTATCTAGATCTAAGGATGATGATTAAAGATTCTAGTATGATGAATATTCTACAACCTCATAATCGATTTCATCAATAAGAAATAGGTTTCTTTGCAATATCCTCAAATATGCATTCATCCTAATATGCCACTTTATATATAATCCACATACCAAATTCAATTTCGATAAATATTCCAATCAAGCATCATAAAAGATTTTTTTTAGTCCATCCTAGAATAATATTTTATTATCAAATCTTTATCTTGCCAATAATAGTCAACTTTTCAACTAGAAGTAATATCATAGTATTATTCTCACATCGAATTTGAACTTACGATTCACTTGAATAACCAATGATCAAATTAAAAACCACAATGCACAATAAAATTTTATGTCAATCCTTTCATAATTACTTTCAATCAAAATCTAACTAATCATATCATGATCAATAGATCATCAATCATATTTCAAATTCTATATGTCATAATCTTTTGTGATCCTTTCATACATAATCTCAATATTTAACCAAAAGTTCATAAAGATTTCTCCCACTACAATCATCAAAGATCTACACCATAATGTCCTTAGTGTCTATCCACTAACACTCCTTCTATACACATCTTAGTTCATCTACTAATACTCTGATACCATATTAATTGTCACGCCCCCGACCTGAGATTGTGAATCGAGGGTCATGGCAACCGCCGCATACTCATAGAAAACTCTTCCCATAAGCATGCAAGGCATCTTATCATGCTATCCTAAAATAACAGTGGAATAATTAGTCAATAATTTAAATTCAAAATATAACGATCTAAATTTTTTCTTTAATATCTTAATAAATTCAACAATAATTCATAGGCCTTACATCTAATTCAATAAGACTTTCAACCTAAATTAAAAATATGGAGATTCTGCTTCTGATCACTCTTCCATTCATATCTTGTATCATCTTAATTCTTCAATATCTGTAAAAAAAATAATAAAATAAGAGGTAATGAGCTAGACAACCCAGTAAGCAATGATCATTTTTCAACAGATTTCATCAGGTATTTAAGTAAATAATCATTTATAGAAAATAAGCATATAGAGTTCATCAATTCGAAATCAATTTCAATTATGCAACATAATTCATGCCAAATTCATTTCTTTTTCAAAAATTCAAGTTTCTTTTTAGATTTTAATTTCTTTTATTTTTAAATTTTTTTCATCAACCATGAGCTATGACCATATTTTTTCTGTGGCAGGGTCATAACACCACGTATCTTCTTGCGGTGAGCTGTGAATCATCTGGCAGCAAAGTCCTTCGAAACAGCTGGTCTCTCTGGCGGTTTGTCGTTGGTCTCTCTGGCAACATGAATCCTCAGGATAAATCAATTACCAACGTATATGCCCCCATTGGCGGGGTCCTTTACATAGTCAGGTTGTTAATTCATATTGTTCTTATATCAAAATTCTTCATAAATCATGTTTCATATTCTAATTTTGATAATAAAATATATAATCATATAGTATCGAAATCAATCAATATAATGCATCATGAAATCAATATGTTCAATCATGCTTCATCATAACATTTCAAATTAGATTTTTTATAACAAAATACCATTCATCCAATTCATGCATCGTTTCACAAATCATGTCAGAAAAATATATTATAATTTATCGATAAATCTAGAAAAAGTGAAACATTACTTACCTCGAACGCATTCTAATAAATCCACATAATGCTATAAATTTTCTTTCAAAAATTTTATTCGTAGATCATATCGCGATATCCCATGATCAAACATCCACAATCCTATACAGAATCAATTTCAATAATTAGAAAGAATACGAATACCATATTTCAACAATTTAGATTGGGTCCGATCATCTAATTTTATCTAATCAAAATCTAATTAGGACTAAATGATCTAAAGTTTGACTATCAGATCAAATCAGATTCAAAGTGATAGGACCGAGGTTTCTTCATCGATTTTATAAAATCAAGTAGAGGGAGATAATTAGAGGAGAGAGAATTCATGAGGTACAATTCAAATTGATCAGGTGACACAATCCAACATTACGATTGATCCAATATCTCGAGTGGTAAAATCAACATGATCAAATCATGATTAAATCGGGATCATGGATAATTAAATTGATAAATATCGGATCTGATCAAGGTAAGTACCAGTACACTGCCTGACAACCATGGATTAGGGTTCTTCATTAGAATCAGATCAGGACTATTAAAAGAAATTTCTTCATTCACTAACCTTTTTAGAGAGAGAATCAATCAAGAGAGAGAATATTTTAGAGAGAGAAAATTTTAGAGAGAAAAAAAACTCATCTTGAATTCTTCAGACAATATGATTCAACAAATCTGATCGATCGGATCAAATCATACTGAAATTATCATGTGGACAATTCAATAAAATCATAAAAAATAAAATCTAAAAATACCTGATCTGATCAAAGTGGATGTCGGTGTACCGTCCGACGATCATAGATCAAAAATCCATCACGAGGATCATTTAAATTCATCATCATTCTTCTCAAAATTCTAAAAATCTTAGAAGAGAGAAATAATCTAGAGAGAGGATTTTAGAGAGAGAAATTAGAGAGAGAAAGTCCAATTTTAGAGAGAGAAAATACTAGTTCAAGCTGAAGAAAGAGAGGGAAGAGAGAGAAACTCTCTTTCTCATATTTTATTATTTATATCATTATTTATTAATTTATTTTATTTTTCTTTCTTCTTTTCTTTTTTTTTTCTTTTTCTTCACGAAAGAGAGAGGAGAAAAAATCCTATTTATTATTATTATATTATTATTATTTTATTTTTCTTCTTCTTTTTTTTCTTTTCTTTCTTTTTTTTTTCTTTTATTTTTTTTCTTTTCTTTCTTCTTCTTTTCTTTTTCTTTTCTTTCTCTTTTTCTTTTCTTTTCCTTCTTCTTCTTCTTCTTTTCTTCTTCTTGGTTTTAACTTGGGCTGAAACGGTGGATGAGGTGGTCCCCTCCTTTGCTCGACCGACCAAGGGCCGCAGCCGGCATGGCAGTGGCCGACGACAAAGGGGACAACTCTCATGGGTTCGGAGAGGCCAAACCGGTGGTCGGCGGTGACCACCGGCGTCGGAAATCAAAGAAAAACGGCAAAAATAAAGGTTTCTTCCGCAATAAAATCTAGCGACTCCGATCACCGGCGAGCGTGCACACAGGCATGGAAAGGAAAGGGGAGAAGAGAGGAAGGGGAGGAGGCTTACCTCCGATGCCGGCAAGGCTTTTTCGGCGAGCAATTGGACTGGCACAGGGACGCGTCTCCACGGTGGTTTTCTGACGATTGCCGCCGACTGGATCATGGGTCTTTGGTGGAAGGGAGAGAGGAGGGATCTCCTCCTTAAATAGAGCCAGAGGGGGCTCTTTCCGACTCCAATTGGGAGCCGACGAGAGGAGAAAGAAGACTCCCTTTGGGAGTCTTCTCCCCTTTTTTTCTTCTTTTTTTTTTCATTTGGGTTTTGTGGGCTGGGTTTGTTACATGGGCCGGGCCAGGCCATAACAATTACCACAGGAGAAAATATCTCGCTATGGTCAATACCATAATATTGACAATATCTTTAGGCAACCAGATTGACTTTATAGGCCTCCACCTTCTCATCTGTACTCTCTGATCCTATTGAAGATCCATTTACACCCTATGGGTTTTACCCTTTTGAGTGGATCAATAAGTGTCCATACACTATTGACCATCATGGATTTCATTTCAGACTCTATGGCTCCAAGCCATTAATCGAAGTTGGATCTCTGCATGGCATCCATGTAGGTGATCAAATCTTTATTGTTCTCATCGAGTTCCACAGGATCACATCTCGAAACTAGAAATCGAAGTATCTATTCGATGGATACGGTACTTTACCAGATCTCCTTAATGATGTCTGTACAATGGATTTCGGATTTGATCTAATCAAATCCAATTCTATGGGTTCACTAGATTGCGTCAGTTCTTCTACTTGTTGAACTTCATCAGTTCCACATTAAAGGTATTAATTTCTTTACCAAGGTACTTCTTTTCTAAAAAGAATGCCGAACAACTCTTGTTCTTTAGCATGGTAGAAGTTATATCTCTTAGATTTTTTGGGGTTACCCTACAAAATAATACATATAGGACCAGGATCCAAGCTAATCGGCATGCAAATACTTGACATAAAACAAACACTCCCAAATTCTAAGGTAAGAAGTATCGACTTATGCCTAGTCCATATCTCATATGGAGTCTTTGCAACTGATTAATTTGAAATCCAGCTCAGAACATAACAAGTAGTCTCAAAAGCATAACCCTAAAAGGAAATTGACAGACTTGTAAATCCCATCATGAATCAAACTATATCAAACAAAGTCGATTCCAATAAGAGAGAATCCTATTCTCTTCTAGATATGTCAAAATTTCATCGAAAGGGCATCCTTCTCTTTGGTCTGACCAAAGGACTTCAATGCTCTTCCAGTTTGTTTCTCTACCTTATTATAAAATTATTTAAATATTTCAAATAATCTAAATTTTTGACAAACATGTTCGTAGATCTAATACATCAGTATGTCTTAGATTCAAAACATCATTGGCTCGTTCACCTTTTCCAGCAAAAGGTGACTTAGTCATCTTACTGAGGAGATAGGATTGATAGGTTGATAATGATTCATAATCATTGACTTCAAGAATTATCTCCTATTGATCCTATTCTTGTTAAATGACTGAGCCTAAATTACCAAAGATAGGCTTCCATGACATTATCTATTCTAAGAAGTTTATTTATTGTGTACAGGCTGTGTAAATATCATTTCTTAGTTGTCCACATGATTTTGACATCATTCATAATGATATCATAAAATTATTAAATAATAGTGACAATCACTAAAATGATATTGTTAGAATTAAAAATAGGCTCGATGATTTTTAAAATCAAGATTGGAACATAACTTTCATCTCTAATGTTTAGAAATCTCTTGCGATTTTCAATCTTTTTACAAATCTGAAGTCATTGCACCAATTTGCATGGACTTTCGATATCCAATATCCAGGTAGTAGGGTTACAGATAGAGAAATCATAAAGTTTTATCATATAAGTTCCTTGTCTAGCAACCCTTTGCTGATTTCTCTTTCTTAGCCTATTCGGATCAAGGGACTCTACCAGACTAGATTAACCTTGGACTCTTTTATCAGTTCAGACTCATTAGCCTAAGCACGACTCTTTTGCATCTCTTGTTTCTTTTCTTTTTTAAAGATTATTGCCCACTGAAGACATATCTTCAGAGGTGCAAAAGAACTCCTTCAATATTTGAAGGATTTTTTCTCACTGAGCATCATCGAATTTATAACTAAATTCATGTTCTTTACCACCCTCAAAAACATCACATGGTGATATGATCATTTGGCCACTTCTGATAAATACTTTTGATCGTATCATATGTGTTGGATGTGAAAACTTTAGATGCTGGATCCATAATCATATATAGGATCCATTCATGCTCTAGAACTATTTGCAACTTTCGATACCATCTATCGAAGTTGAGTTCTATAAATAACTCACAGTCAAACAGTGAACAGAGCAACAGACATCTAGCCATAACTGAAAAAAAAATACAAGACCTTTATGTTTATGAATTGATCAAGCCTAAAGACTTAGACTTTAGTCTAAAAATTTTTTCATTATTTTATATAAATTAGTAGCCTCTACCTCTAATTTGAGAAATTACTTTAATCCCTTAGCGGGTACTAGAATCCACACAGACTGCATACAAGCCCGAAGATGGCTCGATCAACCCATATGCACCTATAGGTAGGTTCTCAACTAATTATTTCTTCAAATAATTTTTAGTAGTTAATTTAGCCCAGATTTTATTTTAATAGGTGATGGGCCTCCACTGAAAGTTTTGGTTAGGTCAAACCATTAATATGAACTTACTCAGTGATTCTAACTAATGAATGATTAAGTCCGAGGATGGCTCGATCAACCCAACCATCATCAGATAGTACAATAGAGTCATCATATGATGAATGATAATTCTATCATTTAGAGAGAATACTAGATGGATGGTGCTTGCAATGTCAATCAGAAATAATGGACCCATTACCATTCATCTTAATAGGAGGCTATGATCCAATTATCCCCATAACTAGCTCATTTTATGGACCTAATTGTTGGGCCTCATGTGATGCTCTCAAGGCTCAGGGGACTAAGGCTAAGGTCAAGGTCCAAAGTCTATGAGATGGTCATGAAGTTTCTAGGGTTAGTTTGGGCCTTAGGACGAAAGGCTGTCAGCCTTTCGGATCTGAGGTCCAGAGATTTTGGGCTTTGAGGAGCTAACTTATATTTGGACTAAGATTGAGTCCAAGATTATGAGATTGGATCAACTCATAGGTATACATGGGCTTGGGTGAGCGCAATCTTGAATTAAATTAGTCAGGAGAGTTTTTAGGTTGGGTAACATTGACCCTGTATATAAACATACACTATATTTGGACTCAATAAATTGAAAGAATATAAAATTATTTTCTCTCTAATCTTTCTCTTTCTTCCTTCCTCTCTCTCTCTAGTCTTCTCTATATTCTAGCAGTAAGAAATCCTAGGGTTTCTTGGCCGCCAACCCAAGAAGGAAAGAAAGGAGGCGCTAGAAACCAGAGCCACCCCTTTTGCACGCCCCCCCTTTTTGTGCGCCCCCTATTGGCCGCCCAAGAGGAGTTTCAGTTCTCATCTTTTATTTTTTGAAGGCTTCATCAAGAGTATTTTTAGGTCTCAAAAGGTGGATTTCAGATCTGGTGAAGAAGGGGTTTAAATCATAAAAAGAAATCCTATCTACAGGATTTACAAGGCTGCTGAAATCCTGAAGGCTGTTTTTGTTTTGCTTGGTTGCTGGCCTTCAAGGACCTCCATGATCTGATCTTTGCTGTTTCCTGACATTCACAACCTAGGGAGGTTGCTTCAATAATTAGTATCAGAGTGAGTTTGCAGGTTTGAAACCCGACAGGCCCCCAGAGTGTTAAAAAAAAGAATATCGCTAGGGAGAGGAATTATTGTGCAAGGTTCCAGCGCATATTTAGTGAGACCCAGAGAGAGGTTGGTAGCCAAAGAGGACTCGGTAAGACTCTGAAAGAGGATGGTAGCTGAGGGGCTTCGATGAGGTAGCCGAAGAGGACTTAGTGAGACTCTAGAAGAGGATGGTAGTCGAGGAAGTTCGGTGAGACTTAGACTGGGGTTGGTAGCCAAAGATGGCTGATGTATTGATAACAATTATAGGAGTCATCCAACCTGCTGATTGAGAGTGATCTAGCTTGATGCGGGTCAACTCAGGTGTGAAGCCTCTATGCCTAATGGATAAAGGCTAATAAACCCTGTCTCTCAATAAGCATTTGCCTTTTGAAAAGTTGGTTAGGGGCTATGATCCTAACACTAATAATTTAGAAGATTTAATTAACTTAGAGAAGAGAGAAGAAGAGATCAATCAGTAGACCACAATCCTTTCATTGACTTCACCAAGTCACTTAATCGGATTAGGGTCATGCTGATCGAACTAGCATTTAGATCAGTCACACTGATCAATCTTAATGACATGGGTCAACTTGAATCACTTAACGATCTAATCAAGACATAATCCACTAAATTGATCAGGTAAGTGAGATCGATGAGAGGGTCCACTAAGCTTGCCTTAGACACCATCGAAATGGCCAGGTAAGCCGCTCCCAATTAAAACCATCGGTCGAAATGCCAAATTTACATTAGACACCAATTGGTTAACTAGTTTTGATTTGACCAGCCTAATGATTCGGATTCAACCATCGAGCCACAATCAAGGTCCATTTGGTCTAATCAAAGACATGAACTTGACCATCTACAACTATTGTATTGATTCTAGAGAAATCCTGTTTTAATCTAATTCAATATTTGGTTAGATTTAATCAATTTCTCTACATAGTCCATTAACTCTTTGATTCTAACATTAGGTCTAACCTAACTAAAAGGACCTAATTTGAGCTAACCCATGCTCCCATATTTTATGCGAATGATATTAGATCTTTAATTCATAATTCTAGATCTAATCGATTCTTCACTTAATTCTTAATTAAGTTCAGCATCAACATGAATTTAGGTTTAGATTTGAAATAATTTTAATTTTTTATTTTATAAATAATTTATAATAAATGTTATACAAAGATTTTTTATTCTGAAATTGGATCGACTCAATTAACATTGAGTCGGCTACATAAGGAGACTGGGTCAACTTAGTTTAAAACTGGGTCGGCTCAGTAATTATGCGAGCACATTTCAGATCTGAAAAATCTTGCATAATTCTAAAATAAAATTAATCATAAATATTTTTTAGATCACATCTAAATATTTTATGATTTAAAATTTTATTTTTTATGATTAAAATAATTTTAATCATATAGATTAGATGTCTTACATTTCATACAACTTTGTATCACATACAACAAACCTAGCATTTCAATATCTAAGATTTTGCAGAAAAGTAAGTTCTTCCTTTCATATTCTTTTTCATGGGATCTAATCATATGGCACCCCTACACACTACAAGAGTACCCCATCGAATGAAAAAGAGGGCCATTAAAATCCTTCTTGCTCCTATGATCGGACGATCGGGCGATCAACCCAATTCAAGTACTTGCTAATCGGATCATCTAATCTAATTACATATCATATATGCTTAAATTTAGATCCAATCTAAATTATATCAGATTTAATCACAACCTTAGATCATATCTAAATCAGATCATAAACATCACATGCAATATAAAAAATCAGATTTTATCAAAGATCAGTACAAACTAGGATAATCTATTCACTATAAGAGATAAACCCTACAACAGGACAACCTTATATTAGTTTGTGCGATCAACTATTAATTAAATTCAGATCTAAGATATCATATATTAGATCTAAATAAAATTAAATTTTAGATTTAATATGCACATATAATATGTCATAATGAACCTAGGTTCTGATACCACTGTTGAAGAACATAGACGATTTCATGTATGTATTTCAATTTTTTTTTTGAAAAATTATAGCAAAAGATAACTAGAGATATGATACATTAATAATAGATATTTGAGTGTGGATCGATGATCGCTGCTACTGAGAGATATGATAGAGATGATTCTTGCTGGTTGTTTGCAGCCGCACACACATCTGACCTCTACGAAAAGTCAACTCGAAGCCCCGATCTGATCGATCTTCTTGGGAGTGCTAGCTCATGTAAAGACCTTCTTCTTAGCTGATCTGGATCTCTTCTTCAAATTTTTAAAATTTTTTTAGAGGTTGAAGATGGACTTCTAGAGGATATAAGGATCTAAAAAAAATATGAAGAAGAAGCTATTTTTTTCTTATTTTTCTCTCTTTCCAAACCCTAAGGTTTTTGATCTTGTGCTCACCCAAGAGAAGAGAACTCTTCTCTCCCTTTTCCATGCCATTAACTCATGCCCAAGACCCCAAACATGAAAAGCACTCCTCTTCTATCTTACATGCACAAAAGAGATCCCAATCCCCTTTTTATTAGGCACGTAATGACTAGGGGTGAAGAGTCCTAGGGTTTTTGGACTCTAACTTACCTTTTGTCACCTTCTCTCAATTCCTATGCCCAAAAGAAATATATGACACTTCTTATTTTATTTTTCCATTATGAAACTAGATCCTATATAATTTTCCATAGTGAGAAAACCCCATGTTGTCACACAAAATAAGAGGAATGAAAAGAAGTGGCGTGGAGAGGTTATAGATAATGTCAAACATTATCTAAAAGGTATCCTATTTCAAATTAGATTTGAACATACCATTTAAAATCATATCCCATCCATTTTTGGATGTGAAAAAGAAAAGAGAAAGGCCTTTTGTGTGAAGATATCTCACACAAAAAAACTTTTGGCATGAGGAGATATGGCATCTTAAACTTGGTGGCGCATGGGAGAAGAGTCCAATCCTATATGGACTCTAGGTTTTCTTATTTGAATCCAAATCAAATCACATCTTATTTAGTCTAAATAAAATATATGAAATCTAATCTAATTAGGTTTATAAATTTTTAATTAAATTTTAATCAAATTAAAAATTGATTGAACCAAAGTCCTGATCATATCAGGGATATTTCTCCCTTAGCGATTAGATCATCTCATAACCTAATTGGATCAAACCTAAGTGAATCTAATTCAATTATATTTTATTTAATTTTTTTTACTCAATCAAATTAAGCTAATCAATAATCTAATTACTAATTAATCTTTTATTAATTCACTAATACTTGGTGAATACATTTATTGTAACTTTTGCATAAAGTTAATCATCAATCGAATTGATGATTAAGCCCTTGAATGATTCTCAATCATTGATTAACCACATGATCAGTCTGAAACTTCTTTTGAGTATGACTCCTTAGGTTCAAACCTAAGCTAGTAGTAAAGAAATAAATTTTTGAACCAATTGATGTAACCATCTAGCAATAGTGACCCGATGTCCGGATAGGTCGAATAAAGACGAAGCAACATTCAAGAATCTATTAGCATATGGTTATCATATAATTCATCTTTTTGATCCTAATGCTCAAGGATGATCTAAGATTTAACTGTCAATCTTAGATAAGTCATCTACATTGTATTTTAATATTTCAAATTCATCACATGAATTATCCAGACCCAAATTTTGCTAAATTGAAATACATTGATACATTAACTCCTACTAATTTGGAGGGTTCAATCCCATCTTGACTCATGCACTGACTTGACCAGTACTTGACTGCTCCTAAAAATTTTTTATTATTAAATTAAAAACTCAGTTAGTCCGATACTAAAGTACAGTGAGTTGCTTGCAAGTCATCGTGGTGATCTCAGATCGAAGGGATACTTATACCCATGCCCTTCATGAGCTACCCTTGATAGTAGAGTGCTTCGTAGCTCATCACATTCTATGATAATGTACTCCTATATCTCACCTGTATGCCATACCAGTATCTCTATATCATTTGATTACGAGAACAACCAACGTATATGGCACACAATGACCTATACTTGATATTGCTATCATCCTAGTAATAGCGTATCGTTTGATCGCGAATCAGTTTAAGGACTACGTGATAAATCCTCCTTTATCGATCAAAGTAGTCCTAAGGACTTCATCACAACATAGGAGTTCGTTAGAAGATGTAACCTTATGATGAAAAAGGTCAAATAATTTTTATTATTTATTAATTCATATACATTTATAATTAGCACAATTGTCAAATGATTAGCTTTGGGATACATTTTTCAATAGTGATGAAGTCCTTAGAGTTACTTTTAAAATGATAAAGGAGGATTTATCTTATGGTTCTTAAATTCTGCTCATGATCAAATAACACAATTGTAATAAGAATGATAATTATATTGAGTGTAGGTTATTGTGTGCCATATTAGTTGGTTGTCCTCTTAACTAAGACGTGTAGTGACACAGATTTGGCATATGGGTGATACGTAGGAGTACATTTCATTGAGTGTGACCACCTTTAGAGTACTCTACTGTCAAGAATTGCTCTAATGGGATATGGGTATAAGTATCCCTCTGACTTGAAGCTACTTTGGTGACTTGCAAGCAACTCACTATGCTTTGGTAACGAAAGATTTCTGGATACAGTCAAATACTTGTGAAGTCTGAGTGCGAGTCAAAATAGGATTGACTGCTCCAAGTAAAATTTGAGATAATGCATCACTGTGTTTCAGTTCAGCAAAATTTTAATCAAAGTAGTCCTAGTGAGGAGTCATAGGATTTTTTTTGAGATTGAGACATAATGTGAACCATTCATACCGGGTTGGCAGTTTAACCCTAAGTCATCCTTGAGCATCGAGAGCCAAAGGGATGAATTATACATCTACATAAGTTTTAGAGTGTTGCTAGACTTACATTCGGTCTATCCGGACGTCGAGTCTCATTACTGGATAGTTACATCGATTGGTACAGAAATTATTTTTGTGCTACCAACTTAGATTCGAACCAATAGGGTCACATATATAGAAATATCTGTCTGATCAAATGGCTGATCGACGATTATGAATCATTGAAAGGTTTAATTATCAATGTGATTGATAATTAATCTTATGCAAAAGTTACGATAAATTATTTACTAATGGTTGATAAATTAGAAAAATAATTAATTGATAATTTGACTATTAATTAGATCAATTTGATTGAGCTATGGGGATTGGATCAGATCTAATTGATTTGGATTCAATTAGATTGGCTTTGGATTGATTGGATGCATCCCTATTATATAACAAGGCTTGTTCTAATTGATCTTTGAGATAAAAATCAAATTTTGAGTTGAATAGGATCTAATTTAATTTGATTTAGATTTGATTGGATCGAATCCTATTGGATAATAGGCTTGGTTGGATCAAGCCCTATTGATTATGATATGATCTTATATCCAAAAATCAATCTCTGAATCAATGGAGTTTTAATCTAATTAATTTTCTAATTGGATTAGGCCCTATATGATTTTTTAATTGGACTAAGACCTAATTTGTTAGTTTGTTATAACTAATTCTTAAATTAGTTAGGATTGGCTCCAAGGATTAATTAAAGTTGGAATAAGATTCATGAGTCCTATTTGGAATAAGATTTAACCAACCCAAAACCTATGTATTTAAAACTCTCCATACCATATCTCTCTTTCACGTTGAGAACCCACACTCCACAAAGAAGTGCCACACCCCCTCTTGTGTTTTGGTGAGAAATATTATGTGTTTCTCTCCTCTCCATGTCGCCCAAAAGATGGAGTGGGCATCCAACTCTTGGACGCCCCAAAAGCTCCACGCGCCAAGTCCCTCTTCTCCTCTCTTCTTGAAAGAATTTTGGGAGACTTGCTTATTAATTCTTAGGCTTCAAAGAGAGGCTCCTCTATTGGTTTTACAATAAAAAATTAGAGAAGAAAGATTCTTCCCAACAAGAGAAAGAGAAGGAAGAAGAAAGGTCTTCTTTCTTGTGTGCAGCCTTGGAGAAGGAGTTCTTCTCTCAATTTTTTTTTATTTTTTTAGTATAAAAATTAGATTGGATCTGATTAATACAAAAATTTAGAGAAAAAATATCAAAAAAATCTAGTTAGGCATTTGGGGCTTCCTTGGGCTCTAGATCAAGGAGAAAAAGCAGAAGAAAAGAGAAAATAGTTCTTCTCTTGAGTCTCTCTTTTGAGTTCTTCTAGAGCTTAAAATTTTAATTTTTTGTATAAAAAATCAGATTAGATCTAATTTTTATCATAAAAAATTAGAGAAGAAAAGTTTTTCTTAAAGGTGTGAAAGGAAGAGAGAAAGGTTCTCTCTTGTGTGTGAGAGAATTGAGAAGAAAGGATTCTTTTCTTGATCTCTATTGTAGAGATCTAATGCATGAATCTAGGAAGAAAAAGAGAAAATTTTCTTATTCTTCATCTTCTTCATATTTCTGTTGAATTAGCCAACAATATGGTATCTTCGTGAGCTAGTACTCCCTGGGAGACCGATCAGCACAAGGGCTTCGTGTGGATATCCATAGAGGTCGAATGCGTGTGCTGCTACTGAGCATCATAAAGAACCAACTACCATAAATTTTAAATATGGTGATCTATTACTCATGCTCAGATATGGAGTATTGAACTCAATTCATATTTAGATATGATCTAATTATAATTTAGATATGATCTAATTTGATATAGATGTGATCTATGTTTGTTGAATTTTAGATTTTAGATTTACATACATGCATATTAATTCATGTCATGATCCTATATGGTAGTTTTAGATTTGATCTATGCATGCATTATAGATTAAATTATTTGATCTATGTATGTTCTGCTACAAAATTTTAAAAAATGCATGCACAAAACCACCACACTTCCCTTCAAGTGGTATCAGAGCGAATGTTCGTTATGACATGAACATATCTACATGTAGAGTTAAAATCTAGATTTAGTAATGTATGGGATGTATTATGATCTAATTTTAGATATGATCTAATATAAAAATTAGATTTGATATAATTTAGATTTGATCTAAATTTTTACATATATGTTATGTGAGTAGATTAGATGATCCAATTAGCAAATACTTAGATTAGGTTGATCACCAGACCGTCCAGTCATAAGAGCAATAAGGGTTTAAAGATCCTCTCTTCCTATTCGATAGAGTGCTCGTATGGTGTGTAGGAGCGCCATGTGATTTAATCCCATGAAGAAAAAAATAAAAAAAAGAACTTACTTTTTTGTAAAACATTAGATGTTCAAACCCTGGGATTTATTGTATGTGATATGAAGCTTGAGTTATATGAAAAGTAAAATATCTAATCTATACGATTAAAATTATTTTAATCATAGAAAATAAAATTTGAAATCATAAAATATTTAGATATGATCTAAAAGTTTATTATGATTAATTCTATTTCAGTTTATGCAAAAATTTTCAGATTTGAAACTGTGTTAACATGTTGGCATGCCAATTGAGCCGACTTAGTTTTGAACTGAATCGACCCAGTCTCCTAGTTTAATCAGCTCAGTACTAGCTGATCTGACCCAGTTATTTTAGGCCAAATAGTAATGGTTACTATTTATAATCAGTTAGTCGATTAGTATCAGACTTGATCGACCCACTGAAGTGAACCGACTCAGTTCAGGGGTGAGCTGATCTATTTTTTAGAACAAAAAATTTTGCATAAAGAAGATGTAAAATTATTTTACAAAATTGAAATGGTTTCAATTAATAACCTTAACCCATGTTGATGCTAAGAAATATATTTTAGATCTAAAATTGTGATTAAAGATCTAATGACATTGTATAAAACATGGGGCATGGGTTAGCTCAAATCAGATTCTTTTAATTGGGTTAGATCTAAGGTTATAATTAAAGACTTAATGGACTAAAAAGAGTAGTTGATCAAATGTAACCAATAGTTGATTTAGATTAGGTCAAGGATACTCTAGATCAAACATAAAAATTATAGTTGGTCGAGTCCATGCCTTTGATTAAACCAAATGGATCTTGATTGTGGCTCAATGGTTGAGCCTGAGTCATTAGGCTAATTAGATTGCTGGGTGACTCAAGTTGACCCATGTTATTAAGATTAATCAGTATGACTGATTTAGGTGCCCTGGATCAACTTGTCTCTAATCCTTTTTATAACTTGATGTAGTCAGTGGGAGGATTCATGACTTACCGATTGGACTAGCTAGTCTCTAATCCTTTTAATGACTTGGTGAAGTCAGTGGGAGGATTTATGACTTGCAGATAGACTGATATCTTTTAAAAGATTTAATCAAATTTTCTAAATTATTAGGTTCATAAAATAAGCTAGTTAGGGGATAACTAGATCATAGCTTTCTATTAAGATGAATGGCAATGGATCCATTACTTTAGATTGACATTGCAGGTGCCATTCGTCTGGTGTTTCTCTGAATGATGGAATTATTATTCATCATATGATGACTCAGTCGAGTTTCTCTGATGGTGGTCAGGTTGGCCGAGCTTTCCTCGGGCCTGATAATTTATTAGTTAGAATCACTAAGTAGGTTCATGTTAATGGTTGGACCTAACTGAGATTTTTAATGGAGACCTATCACCTACTGAAATGAAACCTGAGGCAAAACTAATTACTAAAATTTATTTGAAGAAATAATTGATTGAGAACCTACCCATAGATACATATGGGTCATACTCAGACCTGTATGCAGTCTATGTGGATTCTAGTACCCCCTAAGGAATTAAAGTAATTTTTCGAATTGGAGGCAGAGGCTACCAATTCGTATAAAATAGTAGGAGAACCTTTAGACTAAAGCCCAAGTTTTTAGGCTTAAAATAGTTCATATACTAATAGGTCAATTATTCTCTTTTCAAAAATAGCTAGAAAATGGTCGCTTTATTCACTATTAGACAGTGACAATATTATTAGACCTACTTCGATAGGCAGTATCAGAAGTTAAGCATAGTTTTTAAACTGAATTGATCAAAAAGTTCAAGGCTAACCACAATCAGGCAAAATGCTTCTTTAAAAGAAGTTGGATCATTGGAAGAGGAATTGTCCTCAATATTTTGGTTTTCTTGACTCAAACAGGCCTAAAAAAGAAATCAGCAAATGGTTGCTGGTCAAGACAGTTATATGATAATTCTTTAAAATTTTTTTATGGATAATACTACTATTTGGATATTGGATACCGATAGTACAAGTCATGTTTGTAATTAGTTGTAAAGACTTCAAGATAGTAGGAGGTTTAAAAATGGTGAGAGACTTTTAAATGTAAGAGATGAAAGTTTGTTCCAGTCCTAACATTAAGAATCATTGAGCTTATTTTCAACCCTGACGATATCATTTTAAGTGATTGTCACTACTGTCTAATCTTATTGATGGTGTCAATAAGAATGATTATTGTGATATTATTGTGAATGATACTGCTATAATGAGTGGATAATTGAAAATGACATACACCCAGTACCACAGCCTGTTAGTCTAAAGTACACGTCTAACTAGCACCCTAGATTAGATAATATCATTGAAGCTTGTCTTTGGTATAGTTAATTTAATCACCTTTTATTGGAAAGGATAAATAAGCCAGTGATATTCTGAGTTTGATATATATTGATGTATTTGTACTCATGAACATAAATGCTAGAAGAGGGCTTATTGTTGCCCAGATATAGAGCCCAAGAGGGGGGGTGAATTAGGTCTTTTAAAAATTTTTAAGATTAGTGCACTTAGGTAATGTGCTAAAGTGTTGAGTGGAGTGAGTTGATTTGCAAATCAAACACAAATGATAGGTAAGTAAGTATAAAGCACAAAGAACAAATAAAGAGATGCAAGCACAACAAACACAAAATATTTATAGTGGTTCGGTGCCAACCTTGCACCTACATCCACTCTCCAAGTCTCTACTTGAGAATTCAATTCACTAAATAAATTTCAAATATACAACACGTCGGATAACCCCGATCTTTGCTATTCAAGAAAGAACACTTATTTTTCTGTATAAGCCAACCCTCAACAATCTGATTTCAGGTTCGGATCAACCCAAATAAGTTTTAGAACCATCCAAAACTCAAAAACCCAAATACAATATGAGAAAAATAGGATATAAAAATTTCAGCACAAAATTCTCTTAAATGAACATAATAAATGCAATAGAAATATAATACATAAGAGGAAGAAGCTTTTGCTGAACACCCTCAATGAATTGCACACTTGATTGTAGCTGGAGAGTGGTTGGTGAGATGATTGAATACTTCTTTTCCTCTCTTTTAGGGTTTTTTGAACTTTTTTTGGATGTGAGCTTTGAATGCTTGCAAAACTTATGATTTTCTACTTTAAGAAAGCATTTATAATCACCATTTATTCTTAAAAATATCTTAGTATTAGTTTAAAGCCATTGGAGAGTGTTTAATGTGCATTAAATACGCCAAAAATGGACTGAAAACTAGCCGTTACGAAGTTCGCCCAGAATGGGATGTCCCATGGGGCACCCCACTGGCAATGGGACATCCCATGGGATGCCTCAATTGGTCAGATAGAAAATGAGCTTTCTATTTTGATCTCAAGATCTCAAGAGTCATCCCACATGGGTCATCCCACTACGTGGGTCATCCCACTGCATGTCATAAGCCAAAACAATGTATACCGGTTATCCAATTAAAGGAGATGACCCAGATGGGTCGTCTCATTTTGTGCCAACCCAATTTTTCATTCATTTAAGGTCCAAAACTCACCAGAATACTTTCAAATCAATTCGACACTTCCAAAAGGCTTCAAAAACTTCTCTAACTTGCAGAAACTTTAACTTTGGCATACTTGATGGAGCTTTTCAAATTCAATATTTTGGACTATCTGAAATATCATAAAAATATTCTTCAAAGATAAAAAACTCATTAGTAGTCCTCTCAAATAGTTTGTGATCATCAAAATCAATTCTTGGAGCAACAATCTTTTCCTTTTTGATGATAATAAAATATTTGAGTGTTCATAAAATAAGTCTATAAAGCTCAAGGAATTGAGTTTGTGAAGCACTTGTAGGAACATGTCAAAGATTAAGCATAGAAAATCATGAGATACATATTTTCAGCAAGTTGTAGTGTTTTAAATCATTTTGCTGAAACTTATTTGTGAAGGTATCAAAGTTTTTCTGAAGATTATTTTTAATCAGTAAAATCCTTCCCTTTCTTATATGAAATAGATAAAAATAATCATTTTGACCATTTTGAAAAAGATCTCCCCCTTTCTTATGTAAAAAGTAGTCAAGTTGTAAAGTTTTTCTTATTGGAGCAAAGATGGTTCATAAAAGAAATTTCTTCTTCCCTTGTTTTTAGTATTAGAGCAATATGTGTAAAATGAATCATTCTTTTTTTCTTATTTTGATATCAAAGCAAAGATGAAAACATCAGAGCAAGAATTAAAAGAAAAGGTATTAGAACATTTTGCACAATTAAAAATAGTTGTATTAGGATATTTTGGTATCAAGGCAAAAATGAAGATATCAGAGCACTCAAGAAAAATGGATGTATCAGAGTATTTTTCAAAAAGTATCAAAATGGAAGTAAAGATAGATGTATCAGAGTAAAAGATGGACGTATCAGAGTAAAATACTGTACTGTATCAGAAAAAAATTACAAAAAATTTAAAAAATTTAGATAGACAGGACTACACTACTTTCTCCCCTTTTTGACATCATCAAAAATGAACTAGAGAGAGTAAGATTTTTCATGGTTGTACATCAGGTATCAGAGTAATAGTGTGTAGTCATCAAAATGTAACAGTCATTCATTCATTCAAAAATAGTGGGCTATACAAAGTGATAATAAAGGATAACCTCATTCATTAATTACAACAAAAAGAGAGGTTACAAAAGTCATAATATATATTTATGAGCATAAAGCTCTCATACATTTAACAAAATACAACAACTAAGTAACCTAAAAGTCTAATACAAAATGATTAGATCAGTGAGAATGGGCATCGAGCTCAAGATCAAGATAAGTGAAATATAATTAGCCTCATCCTCGACCGAAGGGTCTAGTCCAAGAGGAAGATGTCGGGGGATGAAATGCAAAGGGCTGGACAAAAGCTGGCTCACTGGATGTGGAGGGCCTGGACTGAAGCTGAGTCCTAATGACATCAAGCTGGGACAAGATTCTCCTTATTGTAAGTCAGAGCCCATCTAGATCAATAGATACGAAGTCTCTGATGTCTGTCTGAATCACCTCAAGAGAAGAGCAAAGTTGGCTGTGGGGTCTGTTATCTCTCAAGCTAAGTCATCCAGCTGAGGTGAGAAAGCAGTCAATGTGCTCACTCCTGCCGATAGAGAATCTACAATCCATCTGATCTCCCTCTCTATATCAAAACTCCTGCCACTGAACTTGAGTAGAGAGCTCTCCACACTCTTCAGTCTAGTACTCAAATAAGATAAGAGCTCCATTAAAGAAGAAATGTGTGGCACGACAGAAAGTTTGAGGAAGGATCAAAAAAAGAACTCAGTGGAGCCGAATGATACTGCTGCAGTCGCTGCTGCTGCACCTGCTGGAGAATCTGCTCCTGATACTACTAAAACCGGTGGAGCTGCTGAAGAAGTTGATCCTGGAACCACTACTGCTAAACAGATAGAATGCCTGCCACTCTCTCAACCAATAGTCCCATCTCATCCTCCCCCAAACTAAAAGATGGCATGGTATGGCTCAACGATGGGGGTACACTAACTGAGGGTCCTACTTCAGGCTCTGATATAGGGTGATCAATTGGACTGTCGGGTATAGGTGGTGAAGGTGGACCCTCCCGCTCAGTATGCTCCTCCTCCTCCTCCTCCTCCTCGACTGCAGCTCCTCACCCTTTGGTCCAATGACCATCCACTCTGATAAATCCCATGCGTTGTGTCGAAGGGAGTGGTCGTTATAGATGTCAGTGTTCGATAACCTGCAAACAACCTCCTCCTCAAAGCTCACTCCAGACTCCCTAAATATCACAGTAAGAGCCATACCATAGGGTAAGAGAGCCTTGGATCTGTTCAAGGTCTCCCTCATGGCATTAATCATCAAAAATGATAGATTTAGGAGAGTTTTGGAGACTACATAGTGCATCAAATAGATGTCTCGATCAGTCATCAATCATATCTTTCTTCGTTCCTCAGCCTCTAAGGACCTCACTGACTTCCTTCTCTGTGGCAGCCGCATCTTGGGGGCCATTGTCTCAAAGAGAGTAGGAGAACTGGTCAAAAGAATAGAGAAGGGTGAAGGATGGATGGAAATGAGGAGAAGAGGGTTTAGGGGTGATTATCATGGATTTTACAAGTTAGGGCTTGAGATTTGATGGAGAGCAAGAGGGTATGCTGAGAGAGAGAGTTTTCTCTAGGATTTGAGATGGAGATCTAAGATTTTGGATGGATTTGAGGTCGGTGGAGAGCTAGGAGAGGAGCCTTAGGTTTGGGATGAGAGGAAGTGGAAGAGTTATGGAGTTTGAGTCACCCTAAATGAGTTTTAAAAGAGAGAGGAAACAGATTGGCTCAAAAAAAAAAGAATCACATACCCATTTAATTGGGACATCCCATGGGATGCCCCATCTAGGGTAAGTATCAGGCAATGGTAAAAGATTTAAAAATGAAGAAAAATTCAAGAGAAAAAAATTTGAAATGGATCTTATCGACTTGAGATGATTTTGAGAGATCCAAGTAAATTTTGGTATGATTTTTGATGAAATATTTCAATGAAAAAAATTCAAAATTATATCTAAATAGCATTGATGATTTTTTAATTATCTTGAAAAAATCTCAAAAAAAAATAAATAGCTCCCAAAATTAGGATAATGAAGTCAATAAATTTTAAAAGAATTTTGAGAGTGAAATTATGATTGAAGATCATGCAGAAGGGTCTAAGATGCCCAATTTCTTTCTAATTTTATAAAATTTATTTTCATTTAATGCTTTGGTGAAAATATCAGCTAGTTATTTTTTAGTATTTATGTATTCAAGTGTTATATCATTATTTTGAATATGTTCTCTAATTAAATAATGTCTAATTTTAATATGTTTTGACCTAGAGTATTGGATTGAATTTTTGATCAAATTGATGGCACTTGTATTATCACATCTTATGAAGATGTTTTTAAGTTCAATATCAAAATCTATGAGTTGTTGCTTAATCCACAGGATTTGAACACAGCAACTTCCGACTGTAATATATTTGGCCTCGACCGTGACAATGCTACCAAATTTTGCTTCTTGCTAAACCAAGAGATTAAGTCATTCCTAGAAATTGGCAAGTTCCATTAGTACTTTTTCTATCTAGTTTACATCTAGTAAAGTCTACATCTAAGTAACATATTAAGTCTATAGAAGATTATTTTGAGAACCAAAATTTTAGATTTTGTGTTCTCTTTAAGTATTTGAAAATTCTTTTAACAGTATTTAAGTGAGATTCCTTAGGATTTGACTGATACCTAGCACATATGCATACATTGAACATTATATCAGGTTAATTAGCAGTAAGATATAATAAAGAGCCTATCATGCCTCTATGGAGCTTTGAATCAATATTTTTATCATGTTCATCTTTTTCTAATTTACAGAAAGGAGTCATAGGTGTACTTACAATTTTTGAGCTCTCAATTCCAAATTTAATAGTTCTCTTGTGTACTTACTTTGGGTGATAGAGATCCCCTCCTTCATTTGCTTAATTTGTTTAAGGAAGAAAGTGAGTTCTCCCATTATGCTCATCTCGAAGTCCCCCTGCATGAGCTTGGCAAACTCTTGGCACAAATCTTCATTAGTAGACCTAAAGATAATGTCATCAACATATATCTGTATAACTAGAATTTCTTTATCTTTTCTTTTTAAAATAGAGTTGTATCAACTTTTCCTCTTGAAAAATTATTTTCTAATAGGAACTTACTTAATCTTTCATACCAAGCCCTAGGAGCTTATTTTAAACCATATAATACTTTGTTTAACTTAAATACATGATCTGAAAATTTATCTACTATCAAGATACCACTTCTGTTCTATTGCTTAGGATGCAAGACACACCTGCACACTTGAAATCAAGTTTTAACCTTAGGTACCCAAGCTAACTTGGATCTTTTGGAGTTAGTCACAATGGTTCCTTTTGGAACCCATATTTTCTTAATATTTCTATCATCCAATTTATTTGATAAACATGAATAAGCTTTATGCCCTACTTTGTCACATTTAAAACAAATAATATTTGATAATTTTCTTATGGATGCATTGATAAAAATATTTTTCAAAAATTTTTGTTTTCTAAGAGTGTTATAGCTAAGTCCGACTTTATCATATACAGCCTTTTGACTATCAATGATCATCTGAAGTTTGTTTGAACTTAATATAAATCTATCAACTATAGGTTTTAATTTGGTTACCTCTTTCTTTAGTTTTTGATTTTCTTTTACAAGAGTTTCATTTTAGCTTGAAAATTTATCTTTTTCTTTTAATAGAGACTGATTCTTTAATTTTAATTCTTTACTTTTGCTATCAACTTCTTCTTTTTCTTTAGCTAATACTTGATTTCTTAATTTCAAATTTTTATTTTTTATTCCTAATTCTTTTAAATCATCCAAAAGTTTATGGAAAGCTTTTAGCAGTTCATCATAAGAAAATTCATTTTGAGTTTCAGGGGTTCTCTCATTTTCATTTGCTATGAGGCACAGGTTGGCTTCTTCATGAGATTTTTCATCTATGGTGGAGTCATCACTGTCACTTCATGTAGCCATCATAGCCTCTTTCTTCTTGAACTTCTTTTGACCTTTTTTAAGCTGGAGACATTCTGATCTGAAGTGGCCCGACTTCTTGCACTCATAATAAATATGGGCTGTTCCTTTTCTTTTTCTTTACTTGGCTCTATCTTAGCCGGTGATTTTCTCTTGGTCTTTTATCTCCTTCTCCTCATAAAGCATCTAAATTTTTTAGTGATTAGGGCCAAATCCTTATCTTCCTCACTGTTCTCTGATTTTTCTATGTCTTCTTCTTCTTGAGCTATCGATTTGAGAGCAATAGTCTTCTTTTTTTTAGTCTCCTTCTCAGAGTGTTGCTTCATGGTCAGTTCATGAGTTATGAGGGATCCAAAAAGCTCCTCTAATGGTAGAATATTTAAATCCTTGGCTTTTTGAATTGCAGTGACCTTTTGCCTCCCACGATCTTGGTAAAGATCTGAGCACTTTTCTCACAAGATCACTGTTAGAATAATATTTACCAAGATTTTTTTCAAACCATTTATGATGTTAGTGAAATAGGTGAACATTTGAGTTATTGACTCTTCATATTTTATTTTAAATAGTTCATAGTTGTGCACAAGCATATTGATCTTAGACTCTTTTATTTGGTTTGTACCTTCATGTGTGACTTCTAACCTATCCCAAATTTCTTTAACTAATTTGCAAGTAAAAATATGATTAAATTCATTTGCATCTAAAGCACAATATAAAATATTCATGGCTTTAGCATTGAGCTGAGCCATTTTTTTATCAAATTCATCCCATTCACCTTCTGACTTAGGGAGAGACACACCATCAATCAATTTAGTAGGTGTGTGTGGTCCATTTACTATGATACTCCACATATCATAGTCAACTGTTTGAATAAAAATTTTTATTTGAGCTTTCCAATAGGTGTGGTTTGACCTATTGAAAAGTGAAGGTCAGTTTGTGGATTGCCCCTCGGCTAGGGATATACCAAATTAGGCTGCCATAGACCTTTGGCTTTTGATGGTTAAATCAAGCAAGGGCTAGAGCACCAGACTCTGATACCATTTGTTGCCCAGATATGGAGCCCAAGAGGGAGAATGAATTGGGTCTTTTAAAAATTTTTAAGATTAATGCACTTAGGTAATGTGCTAAAGTGTTGAGTGGAGTGAGTTGATTTGCAAATCAAATACAAATGATAGGTCAGCAAGTATAAAGCACAAAGAACAAATAAAGAGATACAAGCATAATAAACATAAAGAATTTATAGTGGTTCGATACCAACCTTGCACTTACATCCACTCTCCAAGTTCTTACTTGAGAATTCAATCCACTAAACGGATTTCAAATATACAACACGTCGGACAACCCTGACCCTTCCTATCTAAATAAGAATACTTATTTTTTAGATACAAGCCAACCCTCAACAATTTGATTTTAGGTTCGGATCAACCCAAACGAGTTTTGAAACTATCCAAAATTCAAAAATCCAAATACAATATGGAAAAAACAGGGTACAAAACTTTCAACACAAAATCTCCTTAAATGAACATAATAAATGTAATAGAAATACAATACTTAAGGGGAAGAAGCTTTTACTAAACACCCTTAATGAATTACACACTTGATTACAGCTGGAGAGTGGTTGATGAGGTAATTGAATGCTTTTTTTCCTCTCTTTTAGGGCTTTTTAAATTTTTCTCAGATGTGAGCTTTGAATGTTTGCAAAACTTGTGATTTTTTACTTCAAGAGAGTATTTATAATCATCATTTATACTTGAAAATATCTTAGTATCAGTTTAGAGCCATTGGATAGTGTTTAATGCACATTAAATATACTAAAAATAGGCTGAAAACTAATCGTTACGAAGCTCACCCAGAATGGGACGTCCCATGGGATGCCCCAATTCACTAGATAGAAAATGGGCTTTCTATTTTGGTCTCAGGATCTCAGGGGTCATCCCACATGGGTCATTCCACTACGTGGGTCATCCCACATGAGTCGTCCCACTGTATGCCATAAGCCAAAATAGTGCGTGCCGGCTACCCAATGAAAGGTGATGACCCAGATAGGTTGCCCCATTTTGTGTCAACCCAATTTTTCATACATTTAAGGTCCAAAACTCACCAAAATACTTTCAAATGCTTTCAAATCAATTCGACACTTTCAAAAGGCTTTAAAAATTTTTTCAACTTACAAAAACTTCAACTTTGGTACACTTGATGGAGCTTTTCAAATCTAATATTTTAGACTATCTGAAACATCATAAAAATATTTTTCAAAGATAAAAAAACTCATTAGTAATCTTTTCAAATAGTTTGTGATCATCAAAATCAATTCTTGGAGCAATACTTACTACTTCATTAAAATCTCTGACGATCTATCTTGATATGGATGAGTCTTGCTTATGAAGCATAAGTTTGAATCGGTTGAAATGATCAAATGATCCTATAATGAGGTAGAAAAATAAACTACAAAGAGTATTAGAACTCATCGGTTAGACCGATGAAGTGAATACCTTTACAGTAAGTTTTAGACATATCTAGGAGAGAATTGGATTCTCTCTCAATGGACATCTCTTGGGATACCATAATTTAAAAGGGTGTCTGAAAGGACGAATCAAATTTTATTAAACATGGTTCGGTCCATTATGGATTTACTGATTTGTCTGAGGTTATGCAATAGAAACTACATGATATGTGCTTAAGAACGTTCCAAGCAAATCGATCACTAAAACTCTATATGAGATATGGACTTGGATAATTCGATGCTCCCTTACCTTAGGATTTGGAGATTTCAAACTTATGTGAAATGTTCACAAACCAACTAGCTTAGATTTTGGTCTGATAAATATTGTTGTAGGGATATTCCTTTTACCTTCCTAATGGATATGAGATGTTCATGAATTTTAAGACATTCTTTTTGAAAAAAAAAAAATTTGGTGAAGAAACTGATGCCGTTAAGAGCAAGCTTGGTGAAGCTTGATAGATAGAGGAATCGACTCTGACACAAACCAACAAAATCAGAGTTGATTAGATCAAATCTGGAGTCTGATGTAAAGGCATCCTTGAGTAGATATGGTAGAGTACCGTATCAGCCGAATAGATACTTTAAGTTTCTAAGTTCAGTATGGAGATTTGATCTTCCATATGGATGCTATATAGGGACCAAACTTTGAGAAATGGCTTGGAGCCATTAAATCTAAAATAAAGTCCATGAAGATCGATGATGTAAGGATATTCATTGATTCACCTAAAGGGATAAGACCCATAGGATGTAAGTAAATTTTAGATGGATAAGAGGCAGAGACAGAAAGGTGGAGACCTATTAATTCTGTTTGGTTGTCAAGAATTTTATCAAAGTTATAGTGTTGACTATGACAAGATATTTTTCTTGTAGTAATCCTCAAGTCCATTCGGATTAAATCAAGCTTCTCGGAGTTGAAACATATATTTTGAATGCATGGTTTCGTTGAGAATAAAGAAGGATCCTATATGTACAAATGGGCTAATAGTTCTGTAATAGTATTCTTTGTATTGTTTGGAATAAAATTTACTTAATCAAAAATGACATCCCTATATTATAGAGAATAAAAGTTTGATTATCATCTCTGTTCGTTATAAAGGTTTGGAAGGTTATGAGAACAATTCTTAAGTATTTATGAAATACTAAGGACTAATGGCTCATTTATGGAGAATCTGACTTAAAATTTATGGAATATTGATTCCAGTTTTTAGTCAAATTGAAATGATAAAATTATGTCAGGTTGTATTTTTATCCTAAAAAAGGAGCGACATGCTAGAAAGGTTCTACGCAGTATTTAGTAGCCAGTTTTATTTGCGATACGGAGTTCTTTGTAGTATTTGATGCTGGTAAAGAAGTTGTTTGGTTATGGAAGTTCATTAGTGAGCTTGGAGTGGCATCCTTCGTTGATAGTCCAGTCCTTCTGTATTGATAGCAGTACTGAGCCATAGCTCAAGCTGAAGAATTGATGTTCCATCTGAGAATCAAATACTTTTTACATTTCAATCATGCTATCTAAAAAAATTAAGGTAAAGTCAAGCTTAGGAAGATCGACTGAAAAAAGAATTTGACTGACCCATTGACTAGAGCACTCGGATCTAAGGAGTTCAATGATCACAAATGGAAGATGGATATTTGATAGTGATCTGATTGGCTTTAGTCCAAATGGAGTTGTTAGGAAATGTATCCTAAAGTCAATCATCTAGGTTGTAGATGATTGTGCTCCATACATGTATATAAATTATAAAATGATAAATGTTATCTAGCAGATTCATCATAAGAAATACATCTTCCTAAATTGAGCTCATATATTGTGATGAAGTCTTTAGAGCTACTTCCAAAATGATAAAGGAGGATTTATTGTGTGGTTCTTAAATCTTGCTCGCGACCAAATGATACAATTATTATAAGGATGATAATTGTATCAAGTGTAGGTCATTGTGTGTCATATTAGTTGGTTGTCCTCTTAATCAAGACATGTGGTGATACGGATATGATATATGGGTGATATGTAAGAGTATATTTCACTGAGAATGACCACCTTTGGAGCACTCTGCTGTTAAGGGTTGCTCTGATGGGATATGGGTATAAGTATTTCTCTGATCTGAGACTGCCTCGATGACTTGCAAGCTTCTCATTGTGCTTTGGCGCTAGACTATCCAAATTTTTAATTTGGTAACGAAAGATTTTTGGATACAGTCAAGTACTTATGAAGTCTAAGTGCGAGTCAAGATGGTATTGATTGCTCCAAGTAAAATTGGAGATGATGCATCACTGTGTTTCAATTCAGCAAAACTTTGGCTAAAGTAGTCTTATTAAGGAGTCATAAAAATTTTTTTGAGGTTGAGATATAATATGGATCACTCATCCAGGATTGACAGTTTAACCCTAAGTCATTCTTGAGCATCGAGAGTTAAAGGGATGAATTATACGATAACTATGTCTATGTATGTTCTAGAGTATTGTTGGGCTTACATTCGACCTATTCGGATATTGGATCCCATTGCTAGATGGTTACATCGATTGGTATAGAAATTATTTTTGTGCTACCGGCTTAGGTTCGAACCTACGGGGTCACACACATAGAAGTACCTATCTGATCAAATGACTGATCGACAATTATGGATCGTTGAAAGGTTTAATTATCAATATGATTGATAATTAATCCTATACAAAGGTTGCAATAAATTATTTACTAATAGTTGTTAAATTAGAGGAGTAATTAATTAACAATTTGATAGTTAATTGGCTCAATTTGATTGAGCTATAGAGATTGGATCAGATCTAATTGAATTGGATTCAATTAAATTGGCTTTGGATTGATTGGATGCATCTCTATTGTATAACAGGGCTTATTCCAATTGATTTTTGGGATAAAAATCAAAATTTGAGTTGAATAGGATTCAGTTTAATTTGATTTAGGTTTGATTGGATCAAATCCTATTAGATAATAGGCTTGATTAGATCAAGCCGTATTGATTATGATATGATCTTATATCCAAAAATCAATTCCTGGATCAATGAGATTTTAATCTAATTAATTTTGTAATTAGATTGGGATTTAATTGGTTTTCTAATTGGGCTAGGATCTAATTAGTTAGTTTGTTATAACTAATTCTCAAGTTAGTTAGGATTGGGTCCAAGGATTAGTTAGAGTTGGAACAAGATTCATGAGTCCTATTTAGAATAGGATTTAACCAACCAAAAACCCATGTATTTAAAATTCTCCATACCACATCTCTCTTTCATGTTGAGAACCCATGCTCTATAAAGAAGTGCCACACCCCCTCTTGTGTTTCCATGAGAAATATTGGGCGTCCCTCTCCTCTCCATGTCGCCCAAAAGATGGAATGGGCGTCCAACCAAAAGCTCCACACGCCAAGCCCCTCTTCTCCTCCCTTCTTGAAGAAATTTTGGAAGACTTGCTTACTAATTCTTAGACTTCAAAGAGAGACTCCTCTTCTAGTTTTATAACAAAAAATTAGAGAAGAAAGATTCTTTCAAACGAGAGAAAGAGAAGGAAGAAGAAATATCTTCTTTCATGTGTGCAGCCTTAGAGAATGAGTTCTTCTTCCAAATTTTTTTTATTTTTTTTTAATATAAAAATTATATTAGATCTAATTTTTAATATAAAAATTTAGAGAAAAAATATTAAAAAAATTTAGTTGGGTGTTTGGGGCTTACTTCGGCTCTAGATTAAGGAGAAAAAGGAGAAGAAAAGAGAAGAACAGTTCTTCTCTTGGGTCTCTCTTTTGGATTTTTCTAGAGCTTAAGGTTTTAAATGATTTTCTATATAAAAAATTATATTAGATTTAATTTTTATCATAAAAAATTAAAGAAAAAAAGCTCTTCTTAAAGGTGTGAAAGGAAGAGAGAAATATTTTCTCTTGTGCGTGGGAGAATTGAGAAGAAAGGGTTCTTCTCTTGATCTCGATCGTAGAGATCTGATGTGTGGATCTAGGAAGAAAAGGAGAGGATCCTCTTATTCTTCATCTTCTTCATATTTCTTTTGGATCAGCTAATAGTATGGTGTCTTCGTGAGCACTCTCGGGGAGATCGATCAGCATAAGGGCTTCGTGTGGATACCTATAGAGGTTGGACATGTGTGTAGCTACTAAGCATTATGAAGAACCAACTATCATGAAATTTGGATGCGATGATCTACTATCCGTACTCAGATATAAATTTTTAAACTCAATTCATATTTACATATGATTTAATTATAATTTAGATATGATTTAATTTGATACAGATGTGATCTATGTTTGCTGAATTTTAGATTTCAGATTTACATACATGCATATTAGTTCATGTCATAGATCTTGCATGGTAGTTTTAGATTTGATCTATGCATACATTGTAGATTAAATTGTTTGATCTATATATATTTTTCTATAAAATTTTAAAAATACATGCACAAAACTGCCACACTTTCCTTCAACTATATCTGTAGAGGTCGGACGCGTGTGCAACTCAAGAACCTTCAAATTTATAATCATCGATTGTGTGTATTACGACTCATGCAAGGCATTGAGATATGATCTCAATTTTTTCTATTTTGTTTTCAGATATATGTATGACTTAGATCTAGAGCTCAGATAGATATAGATTAGATCTATTGCATGTGAGGTTAAAGGGTTTAACTTAAATCCATTTCTATTGCTATTTCAAAATTATTTTGAAATCTATGCATGCTAGTCTACCCACTTTCTAATAGTATATAGGATGCTTCACCCAAGTCTTTCATAAAAAACTTCTTAGATAGCCAACCTTTGACCAATTACATTAATGGGATATCATTTTCCAATAATAAATATGTCATCCACGTATAAAACTAAGAAGACAATGATACTCCCACTAGTCTTCTTATACACACATGGTTCATCCATATTTTTTGATGAAGTCAAACTCTTTGATTATTTCATCAAAATGAATATTCCAACTCCTCGATGCTTGTTTTAATCCATAAATAGATTTCTCTAGTTTGCATACTTGGTTTGCTCTCGCACTAGAGACAAATTCCTCTGGTTGTGACATATAAACTTCTTCCTTAAGTACCCATTAAGGAAGGCAATTTTTACATCTATTTGCCAAATTTCATAATCATAATATGCAGCTATAACAAGCAAAATTTGAATAGACTTGAGCATTGCTACTGGTAAGAAGGTTTCATTATAGTCAATTCTTTCATTTTGCCTAAAACCTTTTGCCACTAGCCTAATCTTGTATGTTTCAACTTGGCTATCTGCTCCAATCTTTTTCTTGAAGATCTATTTGCATCCTATTAAAATCAACCCCTCAGGCAGATCAACCAAAGTCCATATTTGGTTGGCATACATGGAGTCCATCTTGGATTTCATGGCTTCAAGCCATTTGTAAAAGTTCCTACTCTCGACAACTTTTGAATAGGTCAAAGGTGTTGGATTTTCTACAGATGCTAGTGTATATGGATTTTAAAATTTTTTTAAATCCAAAACTTAGCAAAAAATTTAGATTAAAATATTTTTAATCTAACCATGCATTCATCATATAAAAGCACATATGGATCTAGTTCATATGTTAAGATTAACATAAACTGATTTTAGAGAATGAATGAAAGCCTGTAATTAATTCACATACTTGAATCACTTTTCCTTTGTTTCAAACCTGTAACTGGGGTTGAATCCAATTCAATCCCAGGATCTAGGGCTGAATAGATTTTGAATCAGCAGTATAAGCTTCCTACCTCTACAGGTATCCATAGGGCCGACCTTAATTATTTTCTCTTAGATCTTGCTTGCCTGAATCAAAAGCCTGAATAGGCTTGAACCAAGCCTGGATAGGAATCAAATTGTGAATCCTTTTGATCTTTTTTTTTTTGATTTTTGGAGAAACCAAAAATCTTTCTTGATCCCTCAATTAATCAAGAAGAACAACAATCAAGAAGTAGTTGTAACTAACTTTCAACAAACTTGAGAGCAAGAGGATGAAACTATCTAGAACTTAGCACCAACCAATTGACACTAAGAAGAAGGATGCCGCCCACTTCTCCTTAGATCCAAGAAGGATGCCTAGAGAGAGAAGGTGCAGGCTAGAGAGAGAGGAGGGGGCATGGGCATAGTAAGAGGTGGCGGCAAGGAGGGAGGAAGCGAGCTTATATGAGAAGGTAAGGCTAAGGTCCTTTAAATAGATAACATAAGGATATCTTAATCAAATTAGAATCCCTCCTCCTAATCATATTAGAAGTCCAAGCCAAAATATACTTGGACTAAATAAATGGGGTGCCACCCATAACTCACCCAAGTCCACACTTAGTGCTAGGCATCCCATCATATGGGACCCAATTAAAAGTCTCAAATTAGTCCACATGGTTTCATAAATTTTTTTTAAAAAAAATTAATGAATAAAATCAAGAAACTCTTTCTAGATTTAATCTAAGTCATAAATTAAATATCCAACCAATGGATCTTATTGAATCAAATTCAATTAGATTCAAATCAAGTGTAGGAATTGGTTAAAACTTATCACATAAGTAAACCAACCACAAGAGAAATTGGGTTCATCTAGGTGCTAGCAAGGTTAATATAAACCCAATAGGATTTCTCTAAATTCATATTAATTGGTGCTTCATAAGCCCAATTATAACCAATCTAAGTCTTCTCCCTTTATGTGTGACCCCATAGGTTCAATTCTGTCTGATAGTGGATATACTATGATCTCTATTATAGGTATCATTGAAACCCTTTTCAGTGGGTCAAAACAGTTCCACTCTAACTTGACAAGGATCAATGATCCAAAATGATCCTTTTCAACTCTCACAATCCACCAATGATATCTAGCAATATGTAGTGGCAACCCAATAGAACTGAAATAGAACCTCTAGGTGTAGTTGATGTATAATACAGTTTCTCTATCGTGAGTCCCAACTAGATGACAGGTCATGGATAAATTGTCAAACCTCATCATTAGTCATATGATAGATCCAATTAGCTCAAGTCCATTAGTGATTTTAACTGAAAACTCTTTTCCATCAATCACACTGCTATAGCCATAGACTTATGGACTCAACGTCTGAAATCTTATAGGACCACTCTTCTCTATCAAGGTCGATCCTATATAGATGCACACGTTGCTCACACAGCTCAACCAACTGAAGCCAACATCCATTGCAAAAACTCATGATCGAATTAATATTTATATGAAGTCAAACTACAGCAGTCTTACTATAAGCAACTGTGACACTGCAGGTCAAAGGACCAATCATACAACTACAGCATTGAGATAATCACTGACGATCGAATAAAAATCCATGTAATTTTCATATGATCATGCTCAGTATTAGTTGTTCTCTAACAACTACTCGCACTTTCTACTCAATGTCTCTACACTGTAGACTAGAGACTCATCTATCTCGAAAGAAGTGAACCGCGCATCAGTTTAGCTAGATGAATCACCATTCTCATGACTATCCTATGATCAAAAATAATTTAAGATCGATCATACATGCCTCTAATTCTCAATATTTGATAATATGTATCATAACATCAATTCCAAGGATGATTCAAGGATACGTAACACTTGAATGAAAAATAAAAACTTATCCTTTATTGATTAAATCAATAGTTTAAGTATAAATATATGTCATAGAATAAAAATATGTCAGTCAACAATTGACTTTTAGGACATACATCTAACAATCTTTTACTTAGACTAAAGCTAATTAGCCATTAATCTAAGCTCCATCTTTTCAAGATGAGTTTATATTTTGGGCTGGCTCAACTATTTTGTCAGTGGGTCTACCACGTTATCCATGGAGTCTACTCTTCGCACATTGGCATATTGCTTTTCAAGATAGTCACATATGATATGGATCTACCATTTAATGTGCTTTGATTTTTGATGAGATCAGAGCTCCTTAACAAGTGCTATAGCTTCATTATTGTTGCAATACAGTGGTATGGCATCCGATGTCATCACACTAAGTTCTGTGACAAACTTTTTGAACTAGAAGCCTTCTTTTGCAGCATCTGAAGCGGCAACATACTCAGTCTCTGTGATCGAATCTACAATGATGCTCTGCTTGGAACACTTCTAGCTGACTGCACCACCATTGCATATGAATACATACTCTGATGTAGACTTTCTATCATCAGGATCCAACATGAAGTCCGAATATGTATAACCCTCAATTTGCAATTCATGTACTCCTCTAAAGATCAAGAATAAATTCTTAATCCTTTGTAAGTACTTAAAGATATTTTTCACAGCTATCTAGTGCTCCTCATCTTGATTCGATTGATATCCGCTCATGACACTCACAGCAAAGATAATATCAGGTCGAGTACATAGTATGGCATACATGAGGCTCCTAATCACCGAAGTATAAGGGATCCTACTCATGCGCTCGATCTTCTCAGAAGTATTAGGACACATTATCTTGGAGAGTTGAATATCATACCTAAGGGGTAGCAAATCTCTTTTGGAGTTTTTCATACTGAACCGCTTTAGTACCTTTTCTATGTACAGCTTTTGTGATAGGCCAAGCATCCTTTTAGATTTATCTCTATAAATCTTTATCCCAAGAATGTAGGATGCTTTTCCTAAAGCTTTCATGACAAATTCTTTAGACAACTAAGCCTTGATCGAACTTAGCATGGAAATATCATTCCCAATAAGGAGGCTGTCATCGACGTACAGTATGAGGAAGATAAGCGCACTCCCACTGACCTTTTATAAACACAAGATTCCTCTTTATTTTTAATGAAATCAAATGATTTGATCGCATCATCAAAATAAAGATTCTAGCTCCAAGAAGCCTGCTTTAGTCTATAAATGGATCTTTACAGCTTGCAGACTCGGTGATCACTATCACCAGATGTAAAACCCAAATGCTGCTCTATATAGATATCTTTCTTAAGATATCCATTCAAGAAAGCAGTTTTCACATCCATCTACCAGATTTCATAATTATAGTAAGCTGCAATACTAAACAATATGTGGATGGATTTCAGTATGGCTATAGGTAAAAAAGTGTCATGATAGTCAATGCCTTCGTGCTGACTATAACCCTTCGCCACCAATTTTGCCTTATAGGTCTCTACCTTACCATCGGCACCTATTTTCTTTTTGTAGATCCATTTACATCCAACAAAAATAATTCCCTCCGATGGATCCACTAAGGACCATACCTAGTTTGAGTGCATTGAGTCAATTTCTGACTTCATTACATCTAATCATTTCTCGAAATAAATGTTAGACATCACTTCATCAAAAGTACTAGGATCATCATTATGACCCCTATCTTCCATAAGGAACACTTCCTCTACATCCTCTTTCAGTATACCCATATATCTTTCAGGAGGATGGGATATTCTACCTGATCTTTGAGGTAAAAGTGGAACATTAACTACTAGCTCATCATTGACGGGTTTCTGAGGATCTTAGCTCATCGCTTTTTAGAGACATTCTCATCAAGCTCAATTAACCTCCTACTACCGCCGTCTTGGATAAACTATTTTTTTAGAAACATGGCATTGCAACTTGATGAATACTTAATTTAAGTCGCTAGAGACACTAAATATTATAATAATTGATGTTATTTTATTAAAATTTGATGCTCTCTAGTCTATTTTGTAGGTAATTAGAAGTTTGAGTTTAGATGACTCAAATTAGACTCAAATTGGATCCGACTTGAGTGAACCAGGCAATCAGCTCCCATTTCATCGTGAACATGACTTAAAGATCAACGGAGGAGAATCAATATGAAGATCCAAGGATCCTTATTCATGCTTCCATCTCTTTTTTCATGAAACTTTAGTCTCCCTACTCTATAAATAGCACCCCTAGCCCTCCTTTCTCAAGACATCAACCCCTTGTGGGGATCATCTCCTCCTTCTCTCCTCCATTAAAGCTCTTTCCTTTCTCTCTTCCTATCAAGCCAACCCTAAGTTTCTCTCCGAGCTATTGCCCCCATCTCTCCTTTCTTCTCCATAAGTCTAGGGGAGGTACTAACCGTAGCATGCCTTCCAACAAATCTAGGAGAGATCCTAATCCTAGTGCCGCTATCCTTTCTTTCCCATATTTTCATACTACATCTACCTTTCTTCCTTGGAGTTCCTGTACCAAGCCTTCCAGCCATCCTACTACTGTCTGCACGGAGGAAGATGAAAGGATTTAAGGAAGCACATCACCATCGAGCATAGCGAGAAGATCAACTTGGTTCAATTGTCTTGTATCATAGTTTTATTTCTTTTTCTTTATATATGCTTCTTTATTTGATTAATGAAAAATAATTTTATTATAATTTTTATATTTTTTTCTTAGTTTCTTGCAATCTATTATTCTTTTCTTTTATATTTTTAAAATAATCAGCCTAAAATCTCTGTGGATATGATCCCGACTCACCTTATCTATATAGTAATGAGTAGGATTAATTTTGGTGGCTATGATATGCATCAAATTTTGACACCATTATCCGAGATCTTGGTATGATTGTTTTGAAAAAAAATCAAAAAAAAAATCTGTACAATAAAAGAAAAATTTACTGCTTTCTAGATTTTTATTTCTTACTTTAGATTGCTTAACTGCCTCATATGCTTTACTGCTTTATATTTCTAACTGATTATTTCCTTCTTTTGCACTCTTTCTTTTCATACTTTATTTTGCTAATTAGTAATTTATCTTTTATTATTGGTTAATTTACTTTAATTACTTAATTACCTTCTATTTATTTTTTAAAATTTCTACCTCATATTGCTTTTTGTATATGATAGATTTACTATTTTATATCTAGATTTCTTTATTTGCATGCATAAAAAATTTTTTTACTTTCTATAGCCTGATGATCTACTACTTTCTATAGGTTAGAATAATTTACTGCATTATATAATTAGTGATTTCTTGCTTCCTAGGTAGATTAGATTCTTTATTTTTTATTTAGATTACATAGTTACCTTTTATTCTTAACTGTGAGATTACTTTATTTATATAGTGAGTAGTTACCTTATTTATTATTGCCCATTATTCCTAGTGATTTACTACTTTTCAAGCTTAAAATAATTTATTGCCCTAAACTAGATTTAATTTATTGCTTTATTTGTAGGCTACCTACTTATTACCTTTTAATCTTAGTATTATTTCTTTCTATTTAATTAGATTTACTAGATCTTCTCATACCTAATTAACCTAATTTAAAACTTACCTCTTATTCCTTCTTGCTTAAAGATAACAAAATATAAAAAGAATACAAAGACACCACATAATACTTGACTAATATAAATAAACTAATTAAATCTTAAAAGCTACTTAACATGTTTGGATACTTTTTCTTTTTGCATTGCATATTTTCATAAAAAAATTTAAGGGCAAAACCCTAATCAACATAAGGTGGAGATTTCATCACCCTTCTTTGGTCCATAAACTACCATCTTGCAATTGCATTGACCTAAACCTCTAATTTAAAATCAATTAGATGTTGATCCCTAAGGATCCTCAGAGCTCAATAGGACAAGAAACCCTAAAAGTTGGATCGAGTTTAGGTTAGTCAGTTTAACTAGTGTCTAAAAAAGTGATTTAAAGATTACATCCCGAAGGAAGGTAGTTCATTAATTGGTTCCATTCGCTTATCTGACCAACACAGTTGGTGTCTAAAGAAAGCAACAGGAGGACCCCACCAACCTTATACCTACTTGGCCAATTGAGTGGCTAGTCTTTTACTTGGAGTGTTCGAAGGTGACCTTGGCAGTTAGGAGCTATCTAGATCTAGGTTAACCCTAGGATAGAGTTGATTTGATTGCATCACTTGTTTAAAAAATTAAAAAAAATAAAAATAATTAAAAACAATCTTCACATCTATCATCTCTAGGTCTAGGACTCTCTTAAGATTTTCATCTTTAGAACTTCTCTCTTTCTTCCTCTTTTCTTCTTCATCTTCTCTCCCTCTTTCTTAAAAAAAAAAAAAATTAGAAGGGGACTGTTCTGATCTAGACATAGATCTCTTGAAATCAATCAAGAACAATCCAATAAATTAGATCTATGCTAGGAATATGGATTTTTATAGTAGGGATGATGAGCTGTCTCATAAATTAAATTGCCTACTAGCTATTAGACACACTCTTTCTACATCCTTTCTTCCTGCACAACAAGTTGAATGCCCAACCATGCATCAATTTTTTGAGTTTAGGTATGAGCAAGTTCATCAAGATCAAACCCAAATAGCCTACGAACCAGAAAATAACCTATTCTTGAATGATTACAATCCAGATTGGGGGGTTCAACTAAATTTTTCATGGAACCCACACCTAGTGGGTACCCCGATAACACAAGGATCTACATTTGTAGAAGCATCCTATTATGACTTGCCCTATTCATAATATCAACCTTCTCCAACTATCTATAGCCCATCATTTGAAGAAAAAGTTTTCTAAGCACTAGATAAGATTGAAAGCACCAATCAGCTCCTTCACTCCTCTACGCAATCCTTAGTCGAAATAGAAATTCAAGTCGATCAATCAGCAATTACAATTAGTAGAGAGGAGGAAGAAGAGCTGCTTAGTCAGCCTGAGAGTGATCCTGAGAGACAATACCTGACTAAGAATTTTAATATTTCTGTAATTTTTTCTGAACAATCGATTATGACTCTCCAAAATGAAATGGTCCTAAAACAATCCTACACAACCAAAATGATCAACACAAATAATTTGACTAAGACAGAAACATCTAGAGAAAAATTCGAATGGTGGGACAAACCAATTCTATCATTATCCTACTTATCTATCGTCCCCTTTCCAAATGCCCTAGAATCACCCACTTCTTTTTATGGGAAGGATAGACAATTGATGAAATGGAATTAATTGAGACTTTTCAAGGATCACAAATGAATAACATAATAAAAGAAGTTACACCCATAATTCTCTCTCAAGATTCTTTAGATCCTTATTTAGCTCACTTCGAGGTGGACGATTTTGATGTCGATGGATATATCACAAAAACAAATGATCTAGTCGATATGCCCTACCCTAAAATTACTTTATTTTGGATTGAAAAATATGAGCTATCACCTAATCTCCCAATAGCTCTCTTATTAGAATCACCATCTGCCTAGAACTGAAGCCACTTCCTGACACACCTACTGACACCCTTCTAGTGATCCCTAATCAGGAAGCCCAAATTGTAAGTATTCTAAAAGCATATAAAGAAGCTGTTGGATGTGATATCTCTAAAATGAGGGACAATGATATTAAGATTTTTATGTTTGATTTCTCTATTTTTGGCATTACTTTCGAGGACTGTCTCTAAAATCTTTCTATGATGTTAAAATAATGTATGGAGACAGATTTAGTGTTAATTTGGAAAAGTGCCATGCTATAGACTGGGAAGAGATGATGCCAAAACATGCCATATTCGAGACAGGGATTAGAGTAGATCAGGTTATAATTGAAGAAACTCTTAAACTACTAACGCTAATCTCGGTTCAACAAACACAATACCTTCTTGGTCATCAAAACAATTAAGAGAATATTGTTAGTCCCTGGTATTGTATGCTTGCCCAGTACATTCTATTGGTCCAGGCTAATCATCGTAGAATACTCTACGAACATTTTTCGACTATGATGACAAGGCCTCCTGATTGGTCCTGTCTTTTTGACTCTTTGAGGGATGTACCCAAGTTAGTTATAAAAGAGACTCCCTCATAGTGTTCGGCTAAAGACGTGAAACTAAGCGCTTGTTGGGAGGCAACCCAGCTTATACAATATTTTTAGTTTCTTTTCATTTTGTAGGAAACTCAAAAAAATAATTAGCCAAGTTGAATCTTTATAGTGGAGTGGATGAGTGATACTAATAGCCAAGTTGGGAGAAGAGCCACATTTACACCAGCTGAAATCAAGAACACACCACACCCAGCAATGAAGGATCTCTCAACAATGAATTCGCATATTAAACTTAGGTGGTATTCTTCCTTGTTATATTTTATTATAATTCTCTTCTTCCATTGGGGACAATGAAAATTAAGTTGGGGGAAAGAATAACTAATTCAATTAAGTCTTCGAGTATGGTCAGAAATAATTAGTTTTGTGTATCTGAATTTTATCTCGATTTGAAGTTAACTAGGCACCCTAATCAATGAGTTATTAATGATCTAGATAATTTTAGAGATACTGAGGAAGAAATTGTTAAGGATACCCAATTAATGAGAGAATTTGGATCAGACTAAATTTTGGAATGATTCTAGAACCCTCTTCCCACCATCTCAATGAAGAATCTGTTTTATGGAGGTATGGGTGGAAAGATCGAGATATGCAAAAATTCCTTTTTATTGTCAAAAAAATAATAAAAAAATTTAGCATTGTCTCATTGAGTAACCAGACTCTTTCGCCTAAGTAAGCATTATAATTCTTGTCAAAAGGTGGAGATGCTAAAAGACTGTTATAGAGTCTGTCTCACCTCGTAGCTTTTTTTGGACTCGAGTCAGTAAGCCTTAGGGATGTTCTACATCTAATGCCCTAAAACCAACTGGTTTGGGAGTCATTGGCTAAAAGCTTGTTACAAGGGTTAGCTAGAAGGCTCAAGAGGCTAAGACATTATACTAAACTCTTTTTTAAAAAAAAAAAGAAAAAAAATAAGGGGTCTAAATTGTAAGAAGACAATAAACTCTGCTCACATAAAGTTAGAGGACTTAAAGAGTAGAGTGAAAAGTTGGGAAAGAAGATCTTTAAAAATTTCTATGGCTAATACTCAACCATTAATTGGATCGAATTGATAATTTAATGAAGTATCTCATTAATGGTCTAGTCGGATATCCACTATAGTTAGGAATGTCTAGGATAATTTTCGATTCAAGGATAATTTGATGCATAATGCTAATGTGTCTATTTTACTTAAGGACGAGTAAAAGTTCAAATCGGGGGGTATGATGAATACTTAATTTAAGTCGTCAGAGGTACTAAATATTATAATAATCAATATTATTTTATTAAAATTTGATGCTCTCTAGTCTATTTTGCAGGTAATTGAAAGTTTGGGTTCATATGACTCAAATTAGACTCAAATTGGGTCAGACTTGAGTGAACCAAGCAACCAGCTCTCATTCCAGTGTGAACACGATTTAAAGATCAATGGAGGAGAATTAATATGAAGATCCAGGGGTCCTTATTCACGATCCCACATCTCTTTTCATGAAACCCTAGCCTCCCCACTCTATAAATAGCACCCCTAGCCCTCCTTTCTCAAGACATCAGCTACCTTGTGGGGATCATCTCCTCCTTCTCTCCTCCATTAAAGCTCTTCCCTTTCTCTCTTTCTATCAAGCCAACCCTAAGTTTCTCTCCGAGCTATTTCCCCCATCTCTCCTTTCTTCTCCATAAGTCTAAGGGAGGTACTAACCCTAGCACGCCTTTGAACAAATCTAGGAGAGGTCCTAATCCTAGTGTCGCTATCCTTTCTTTCCCATATTTCCATACATCGTCTACCTTTCTTCTTTGGAGTTTCTGTACCAAGCCATCCAGCCATCCTGTTGCTGTCTGCATGGAGGAAGATGAAAGGATTTAAGGAAGTACATCACCATCGGGCACAGCGAGAAGATCAACTTGGTTCTGTTGTCTTATATCACAGTTTTATTTCTTTTTCTTTATGTATGTTTCTTTATTTGATTAATAAAAAGTAATTTTATTATAATTTTTATGGTTTTTTTTTAGTTTCTTGCAATCTATTATTTTTTTCTTTTATATTTTTAAAATAATCAGCCTAAGATCTCTATGGATACGATCCCGACTCACCTTATCTACATAGTAGTGAGTAGGATTAATTTTGATGTGCTACGACATGCATCACAACTCACAATCACATTATGGTCATGTGAAAAATAATAGTATCCAATGAATTTCTTAGGATACCTTATAAACCGAACTATAGTTGATCTATCCTCTAACTTATCAGCTTTCTATTTTTTTAACATAGACTGGACATCCCTAAGTCTTAAGGTAACTTAGACTCAACTTCTTACCATGCTATATCTCATACAGTGTTGTAGGAACAGATTTAGAAGGAATCTTATTTAAAATATACATCACTATAAGTAAGGCATGTCCCCCAAGATATGTGGATAAATTAGTGAAGCTCATCATGAATCGGATCATATCCCATAGGGTCCTATTTCTCCTTTTGAATAAACCATTGAGTTGAGGCATGTTGGGAGGAGTCCATTGAGAGACTATGCCATTTTTCTTAAGATATTTTAGAAATTCAGTACTTAAATATTTTTCTTGTCAATCAGATCGTGGGACTTTGATGGGTTTACCTGTTTGCTTCTCTACCTCTTGCCTGAATACTCTGAACCTTTCAAAGGCTTTAGATTTGTGTTTCATAAGAAACACATACCCATACCGTGATAGATCATTAATAAAGATAATGAGGTAGCTATAACCATCCTTAGCCTACACATCAAATGGGCCACACACATCGGTGTGTACCAGAGCTAGTAACTCAGTGGCCCTTTTTTCTTATCTCACAAAGGATAACCTAGTCATTTTTTCTCGAAGGCATGATTCACAGGCAGGAATCAACTCAGATTTAACTAAGTCAAGGATCCCATTCTTTTTCAATCTGTTTATCCTGTCTTTTCCAATAAGACCAAGCCTATGGTGCCACAGGTACTTATGGTTAAACTCATCTCTAGATCTTTTATGGCCTACGACACTCACTACTTACTCATTTAAGTTCACATTAGCATCAACATATAAGTGATAAAGACTGTCAATCAAAAGACTAGATGCAACCAATTTATTTTATAAACAAATGAAATAAAAATTTTTATTAAATTGAAAAATAAATCCATCCTGTGCTAGTATAGAAATCAAAATCAAATTTCAGCTGGCTATAGAAACAAAGTAATAATCTTTTAAATCTAATCTAAAGCCTGACAGTAATCGAAGAGGATAGGTTTCAATGGCTTCTGCAGTAACTTTTGCTCTATTGCTAACTTGAAGGGTCATGTCACCTTTCCTCAACCTCTTACTTCCTATTAGATCCTGCATTGAAGTACATATATGAGTACTAAAACCAGAGTCTAATACCTAACTAGAAGTAGAAGAAACTGTTAGATTAGATTCTATTATGAGCATACCTTCAGAAGGTTGATCACCCTTTTTCATCTTCAGGCTCTTCAGGTAAGACAAACAATTTCTCCTCCAATGGTCATTAGAGTTGTAGTGGAAATACTTTCTTTTCTTCACAGCTTTCTTCGGAGTGTCCTTCTTAAGCTTGCTCTCCTTCTTCTACTTCTTTGCAGGCTTATTCTTTTTCTTCTTTTGAGATTTTCTCTTAGAAGGTGCCCGCTCAACAGCAAGAATAGAACCCCTTGAACTTTTCAAGGTACCCTTAGCAATGACTAGCATATTGACCAACTTGAATAAGTTGCAGTCTAATTTGTTCATATGGTAGTTTAGATAAACTGCCTAAATGAATTAGTCAGGGACTGGAGGATCAAATCGACCTTTAATTCTCTCTGTATATTAAGTTCGAGTTTCTTAAGCTCCTCAAGATCCTTGATCATTATCATACAATGATCATTGATTGACATCCGTCATGCATCTTTATATTGAACAACCGCTTGGATAATTTGAAGTGCACGGTCTAGCTCTGCTCACCGTACAACTCTTACATGTGAGTAATCATGGCATGGGCAGTGGGCATGTGCTCATGCTAGCTTTGTAACTCGTTTGACATGGAAGCCAGAATATAACACTTCACCCTAAGGTTATCATCCATCTACTTGTCTAGAGCACTCTTTGCTCTACCATAGGATGGGTTGGTAAGGCTGGGGCATCCTGATCGAGTACATATTCAATCTTTTTAGATATTAAGACTATCCTAAGGTTTTTGAGCCAATCCTTATAATTTGTACTGGTCAGTCAGTTGGTTTCAAGGATGCAGGCTAGTAGGTTAGAGGCTGACATTGTTTATCTGCTAAAGTAGAGATTCTAGTTAGACATTTATACTTAAAATTTATATTTACTCTAGAAATTTTTAGATGCAAATAGACTCCTACTATTTTTTCAGATTTCGACACTCTCTGGATGGAAAGTGAAAATCCGACATGACCAATGCAAGATTTCTAGTGGATGCTATGGTCCCATTGATGTCGTGCATCTCACCTAACAGTTACTGATGACACACACATCAATACATAGGCAACTCTTTGTCCAGATGCTTCTCTAAGCATATTACAGCAACTTAGTCTCTAAGTCATGAGAGCTCAGATAACACATATTGCCCCACTCTTTAGTTAAGCTTGACCCACCATTCATAAGCAGGTGTGAAGCCGTCATTGAGTCCATCAGATAACAAATATTGGACCCAACTCTATCTTCACACAGGAGCAACTCTTTGCTAGTAGAGTGGTTGCATATTTTCGATGCAACTAAACCACTGTAACCAGTCGAGAACAGTCAACACCAGTAGCACGCCCGCACTTTAATAATGGTGGAAGACCACAAAGCTTAATATTAGTTAGAAAGGTTTAGGTTAGGTCTTATCTAATCAGTCATCACATGATCGATCTAATTAGCATGGGCTAAACTAAAATGTCTTAGCAACTAATGAACCCAATCATCCAATTGACCAGATAAGTGAGACCAGTGGGAGGGTATGCCATTAACTCACCGTAGGTAAAATTATCTAGATGAGTAGCCTCCTAATTAAAAACCACGGATTGAGACTTGCCTTGGACATCAAATGGCTTATTGGTTTCAATTAATCAGCTTAGATGAATTGGATTCAAGCTATAAAGTCAAATTAGGTCCTAAGGTTGACTCGATTCTACATATGGGGTTTAATCAACTCAATCTACAATACTTGTAGAATCATAAGCTCAATTGATCTAATCCAAATCAACAAACACTTAACTTGATTTGATCAATCAATTTCAATCCGATATGATCTAATTGTAACCTAAGATGCAATTCATTGACCTAATACAAAACTACCCATGCCCAACAATTCATGCACATATTAATTTTAGATCATTGAAATAAATTTTAGATCTAAATTAATTACATAAAAAGTAAGTTTTTGATTCTCAAAATACTTTCAGAATATGCATACAATCATATATCATATACATATAAAATTTTAAATTTTTTAAAAATTAATTTTAGATCTAAACATACCATCATATATTGCATATATAAAAAATTTTGATCATAGAAATTTAATTTCTAACCTATATGCATGCTTTCATATATCACATATATGAAAAAAAATCAGATCTAAAAAATTTTTTAGATCTGAACATAAACATATACATCTCATGTATAATCTAAAAATAAAATTTTAAAAATAATTTTTAAAATTTTTATGCTACTTTCATATATATGAACATGTGGCTCTGATATCACTGTTGTTAGATTTTCTATAGGTACTAGTACATGTGGATTTCAAAATTTTTTTAAATCTAAAATACAGTAAAAAATTTAGATTAAAATATTTTTAATCTAAGAATGCATTCATCATATGAAAGTACCTATGGATCTAGTTCGTACGCTAAAATTAATATAAACTAATTTTAGGATGAATGAATGAAAGTATGTCATCAATTCACATACCTGAATCACTTTCTCTTTGCTTCAAATCTGTAATTTGGGTTGAATCTAATTCAATCTCTGGATCTGGATCTGAATAGATTCTGAATCAGTAGCACAAGCATCCTACTTCTACGGATATCCCAAGGGCCGACCTCAATTATTTTCTCTTGGATTCTGCTTGCCTAAACCAAAAGCCTGAATAGGCTTGAACCAAGCCTAGATAAGAATCAAATTGTGAATCCTTTTGATCTTTTTTTCTTAATTCTTGAAGAAATCAAGAATCTTTCTTGATCCCTCAACTAATCAAGAAAAACAACAATCAAGAAGTGATTGTAACTAACTCTCAACAAACTTGAGAGCAAGAGGATGAAACTACCTAGAACTTAGTGCCATCCAATTGACACCAAGTAGAAGGATGCCGCCCACTTCTCCCTAGATTCAAGAAGGATGCCTAGAGAGAGAAGGCATGGGCTAGAGAGAGAGAGAGAGGAGGGGGTGTGGGCATAGTAAGAGGTGGTGGTAAGTAGGGAGGAAGTGAGCTTATGTGAGAAGATAAGGCTAGGATCCTTTAAATAGACAACATAAGGGTATCCTAATTAAATTAGGATCCCTCCTGATCATATTAGAAATCTTAGCCATAATATACTTGGATCAAATAAATGGGGTGCCACCCATAACTCACCCAAGTCCACACCTAGTGCTAGGCATCCCATCATATGGGACCCAATTAGAAATCTCAAATCAACCCACATGATTTCATAAATTCTCTTCAAAATTTCTTAATGAATAAAATCAAGAAACTCTTTCTAGATTTAATCCAAGCCATAAATTAAATATCCAACTGTTAGATCTTATTGAATTAAATCTAATTAGGTTCAAATCAAGTATAGAAATTGGTTAAAACTTATCATATAAGTAAACTAACTACAAAAAAAATTAAGTTCACCCAGGTGCTAGCAAGATTAACATGAATCCAATAAGATTTCTCTAAATCCGTATTAATTGATGCTTCATGAGCCTAATTATAACCAATCTCGATCTTCTCCCTTTATGTGTGACCCTATGGTTCAATTTTATCTGGTAGTGAGATATACCATGATCTATCATAGGTATCATTGAAATCCTTTTCAGTGGATTGGAATAGTTTCACTTTAACTCGATAAGGATCATTGATCCAAAATGATCCTATTGAGCTTTCACAATCCACCAGTGATACCTAGCAATATGTAGTGACAACCTAGCAGAACCAAAATAGAATCTCTAGGTATAGTTAATATATAATACAGTTTCTCTATCGTGAGTCCCGACTAGATGGTAGGTTATGGATAAATCGTCAAACCTCATCATCAGTCATATGATAGATCCGATCAGCTCAAGTCCATTAGTGATTTTAAATAATTTTTTTTTATCAATTACACTGCTATGGCCATAGACTTGTGGACTCAGCTTCTCAAATCTCATAGGACTACTCTTTTTTATCAAGATCGATAGATCCCATATAGATGCACATGTTGCTTGCACAGCTCAACCAATTGAAGCCAACATCCATTACAAAAACTCATGATCGAGTTAAGATTTATATGTAGTCAAATTACAGCAGTCTTATTGTGAGCAACTGTGACACCGTAGGTCAAAAGATCAGTCACACAACTACAGCATCGAGATAATCACCGATGATTGAATAGAAATCCATGTGATTTCTCGTATGGTCATGCTCAGTACTAGTTGTTCTTTAACAACTATCCATACTTTTTACTCAGTGCCTCTACACTGTAGACTAGAGACTCATCTATTTCAAAAAAAATAAACCATGCGTCGATTTATCTGGATGAATCACCATCTCCATGACTATCCTATGATTGGGAGTAATTTAAGAATCGATCATACATGCCTCAATTCTCAACATTTAAAAATGTATATCATAACATCAATTTCAAGGATAATTTAAGGATCATAACACTTAAATAAAAAATAAAAAATTATCTTTTATTAATTAAATCAATAGTTTAAGTACAAATATGTATCATAGAATAAAAATATGTCAGTCAATAATTAGCTTCTAGAACATACATCTAATAAAAGAATGATCATCCTGAATGATCTGAGTTTCATTGTCATTCCTAATGACCAACCCATATCTTAAAGGTGCATTTCATACTCTTTTTGACCTTCAAAGAGAAGGTGTGTGTTGTGATTGTACCTCATCAATGGGTACTTTCGATTGAGCAATAATTTGTTTATCTATTTGTAGGTTTTGAACTTTACCAAGTTTAATTTTTCTTCCACTGCACCTATCTTAGATAAATTCATTTTTCAAGAAGGTAGCATGCTTTCTGACAAACACTTTTTATTCAGTAGGATGGTAAAAGTAGTATCCAATACTCTCTTGAGGATACCTACAAACCAACACTTGTTTGACCTAGCACTTAGCTTATGTCCAAAACTATTTTTGACATAAGTAGGACAATCTTAGATTTTAAAATACTTAAGATTAGATTTTCTTCCTCTTCATATCTCATATGGAGTGCTAGAACAGACTTGGAAGGTATTCTGTTTAAAATATAAGCAATAATTTCTAGGGCATATCCTCAGAAAGAAATTAGAAGGTCCATAAAATACATTATGGATCGTCCCATATCCAATAAAGTGTGAGTCTTTTTTTCTACCACACCATTCAACTATGGTGTATAAGAAGGGATCCATTTAAAGATAATTTCTTTTTCTTTTAGATAATCTAGAAATTCACTAGATAAGTATTCTCCTCTTTGATCAGATTAAAAAATTTTAATACTTTTTCAGTTTGTTTCTCGACCATGCTTTGATACTCTTTAAATTTATCAAAAATTTTAGATTTATATTTTATAAGATACATATATCTGAATATTGATAAATCATCAGTAAAGATTATAAAATATGAGTATCCTTGTCATGCCCTCGATTCGAGATTGTGGATTAGGGGTCATGGCAATTGCCGCATATTTATAGGAAACTCTTTCCACAAGCATGCAAGATATCTTATCATGATATCAATGCATCATAGTAGAGTAAACTTTAAATACTCATAATTGAATTTGAATTCAAATAACTAAATCAAATATCTTATATCAAATAAAGTTTTACTAAATAAAAAAATAGATCTGATGAAGTTGATAATGCTAAATTTTGCCTCTAAATCTCTCTCCTAAAAGTAATGTCTATGTTCATAATTTAATTATCTAAATCTAAAAAATAAAAAGAGAGAGGTAATGAACTAGAATACCCAGTAAGTAATGAATATCTCAACTAGATATTTCAGATATTATCATATGATATGATTTTCAAAAATAATGCCATAAATAAACACAAAGATATATTTCATGCTTACTTAAATAAAATAAATATTTTTAAGTATTCATATATATATATGATCATAAATTTGATTTGAGACAAAATACATATAACTCAACAGTCTTAACTATGACCACACTTATCCCTATGGCAGGGCCTAGAACAGAGTGCCAACATATAACCCCTATTGGCAGGATCCAAAAATCAATGACAACCCTCTTTGGTAGGATCCAATGTACCAACCTCATTGGCAGGGTCCAAAACATAGTTAGGATGAGAGTATAAATTCGTTTTATATCAAAGCGCTTTTGCAACATAATATATATGTCATAATTTTATTGAACATATGCATATTCCATAATAAATCAAGATATTTTAAAAAATCACTTTTTATTCAAAATAGTTTATAAATTATATATAATTCAAAACTAACTATTTGCTTTCAAAATAAATTATGAAATATCTTGAGAAGATGGTTTATTACTTATCTTTTTCGTAGAACACTGAACGAATGGATTGATTAACCCTGAGGAGTTCTTTAGAATCTAATATTCAAAATTATATTTTTATATTAATTCTAATTCATAACTAAATCAAAATAAATCTCAAATCAAAATCTCATTTATGATTGGATCCTTCATTAAACTCGATCAAAATCATCAAAAAAAAGTCCTTCACTAAGCTAATCTCGGAAAGATAACTTCAAGAGAGAGAAACAGTCTAAAGAGAGAAAATTTTAGAGAGAGAAAATAGGAAGAAAAAGCAAATTTTTTTGAGAGAGAAAAGTGGGGAACACAAGCCAAGGGAGAAGGGAGAGAGGAGGAAGAGAGAGAATTTATGATATCCCACATCGATTGTGGAACTAATAAATGACTGGTATTTAATGATTTTAGTAGTCTACTACGAACAACTTAGGCTTAAATATTTTTAGGCCATGTGGTCCAAGTCTGAATAAGTTATTGGGTCAGTAGACTACTTGGATCGTTACATAATGGTCTCAGAGCCACTCCTGGGGGTACTATCATGTGGAGCCATGCTGGAATAGATTGTGCATCTTGGTGATGTACCCTCGATTTGATGGGGAGAGGTTGACCATCGAGGATGGTGAAAGCAGTGTGGTAGATATGCCTCCAGAGTCTCACATGGATGTGTACTAGGAGAAAATACTGGGATCAAGTGGGCTTTGATGAAGACGTCAGGGATTTAAGTGGGGGAGATTGTGATATCCCACATCGATTGTGGAACTACTAATTGATCGATATTTAATGACTTTAGTAGTCTATTACTAACAACTTGGGCTCAAGCATTTTTGGGCCATGTGGTCCAGGCCTGAATAAGTTATTAGATTAGTAGACTGCTTGGGTCGTTACAATTCTCCTCTGGTCTGAGTTGTTATAGGTCCACATGCATCGAATATACAAGACCTAATAGCTCACTTGTCCTTTCTTCATATCTAGAAAAAAGAGATTTGATTATTTTTTTTATGAAATAGATTCACAAGTTTCTAATGATTCAAAATCATAAAGATTAAAGAACTCTTCTTCATACAACTTGTTTATCCTTGACTTACTAATTGACCAAGGTGGTAGTACCAGAAAAATATGATATTCATATTTTCTCTCTTTTTTTCTTTTTCATCAACAAGAATAATGTTATCATTGAGTGAAAGAATAAAGAGACTATTATCCACATATGGATTTCCATAAAACTCATTAGAATGAAAAATATAGCAACTATTGCTCTTTGCTTTTACTTCATATCCATATTGTAATAACAAGGGTATAGAAATATTTTTTTAATGATATTAGGCATATAATAATAGTCTTTCAATTTTAATATTTTTCTCGAAGGCAATAACAATAAATAGGTGCCAATAACTTTTGCCTGAATAGACTCTCTATTAGATGTATGTCCTAAAAATTAATCGGACCAACACTAATTTTTTTTTAGGATATAATTTTATACTTGACCTAATTAATTAAGATAGTTAATTCTATTCATGTAATGAATGTGTCCATGAATCGTTCAAAGAATTAATAAGATGATGACACATATTCTCAAGAGTTGAAAATTTGAGGCATATGTCATTGATGGTTAATTCTTAAATTACTCCCGATCGAAGGATCATCATAGGGATAGTGATTGATCTAATAAATTGATGTATGGATCACTTCTCTTAGAATAAATGAGTCTAAAGTCTACAGTGTGGGGACATTGGAGCGAAAGTGCTGGTATTTGTTAGAGAACAAAGATATCGAGCGTGACCAATAAGAGAAGTCACTTAGATGTTTACTCACTCGTCAGTGACATTCTCGATGCTGTAGTTGTGTGAGTGGTTCTTAGACCTACGGTGCCTCGACTGTTCATAATGAGGTTGTTATAGTTTGACTACATTATAACTCATCTCCTAGCCATACAAAATTCTGAGGTGTATGTTGGCTGCAGTAGGTTCATTGTAAGAATAGGATGTACACCAAGATCGGATATATCGACCTTAGTAGAAAAGAAGTAGTCCTATATGATTTATGAGATTGAGTTCGAAAGATCTTGGCTAGGATAGTGTGAATGATGAAAAAGAGTTTTCATCAGATTTCACAAATGAACCCAAGTCAAATAAATCTTACATATGACAGATGATGGAGTTTGATGATTTTTCCATAACCTCCATCTTGTTGGGACTCATGATAGAAGAACTGAATTATACAGTAACTACATCTAGAGGTTCATCTTTTTGTTCTACTGGATTGCTACTACATACTGCTAGATGTCACTAATGGAAATCAAAATATTTCTCACTATCAGATAGAGTAGAACTTATGGGATCACATATAAAAGAGGTTTTGACTGATCAGATTGTTGAATCATGATTTTGAATTGCAAAAGAAATTATTTATCAATTTGATTGATGATTGAACTTGAATGTAAAAGTTACATTAAGGATTTGCTAAGAGTTAGTAAGTAATAGAAGGACTTAATTGTAATTATTATTAATTATTTGATTTGATCAAATATGGATTGAATTAAATCAGATCTAATCTGATTAGATTTGGTTTAATTTGGATTTTTTAGTTCAAATAAGATTTGGACTTAATTCCTAATTGGGTTTGACTTAAACTAGATTCGAATTGGATTCGAATCGGATTAGAATTAAGATAAAAAACCAGAGTCCTATTAGATTGAATTCTAATCAAATTAAATTATATTTAATTTAATTAGATTTATTTTGAGTTGGACTCAGACTGGATTTCATAAATCTAATAGGATTAGATTTAATAAGTGTTTGACTTATGACGAAACCCAAACCTAATTCAATTTGGACTTGGACTAGGATTAGATCCTTGTCGAAGAGAAGCCCCAACGCCCTACCCATGAAACATGGGATGCCCCATTATGTTTTCACATTGAAAAATAAAGTGGGCTGGGATAGGGCATGGAGAAAATGAGGGAGTGGGTGGCATAGTAAAAAGGGAGAGTCCTATTCTAAGCCAACTCTTATCTCATCAAAACCCTAACTACCTAGCCTTTAAATGGGGTGATAAGTGGGCACCTCTTATGTGATAAGATCAGATTTATGGGATGCCCAAGAGAGAGAGAAAGGCATGGAGATTGGTTGGCATGAAGTTTTCTACGAGAAGAAAAAGAGGTATGGCTCCCTCTCTCATATCTCTTCTTTCTCACATTCAAATGTTGATTGTTAGAAAACTTCCTCTCTCTCTCTCCTTTGTCCAAGAGTTGGACACTCCTTCTTCCTCTCTTACATAGAGGTCCAAAAGTTGGATATAGAAATCAGATTTGATTTGATTTTTCTTTCTCTCTTGGTCCATGAGATGGACACAAATATTCCCTCTCTCCTCTTGTCCAAGAGTTGGACATCAAAATCAAATTTAATCTGATTTTAGCCTCTTCCTCTCTTCTAAAGATGTCCAAGGGTTGGATATGATTAAAATCAAATTTGATTTGATTTATTTTGGTCCATCAGATGGATGGTTCTCCTCTATCTTTCTTATATCTAGTACAAGAGTTGGACAAAGAAGGAAGAACAAAGAGATTTGATCTTTTATCTTCTTCAAAAGATCTTTTATTTTCTCTCAAGAAGAGAAAAATAGAAAAAAAATTAGATGTAATCTAATTTCATCTTCTTCCTATTGATCTGATTGATTCTCTTTAGAAGAGGATCAAAAGATCAACCTAATTCGACAATCAAAGGAGCAATCTCTGCAAGAAAGCTGGCACCCCAGTGAGATCGAGTCCTCCTGATCAAGTAAGTCTCGATGGACATCTATAGAGGTCAAACGTATGTGCGGCTCTACAAAAATCTCACCAGATTACCACGGACCATCGGATCATGGTAAAAATCTATCCGCACAAAGGTAAAGGTCTAACTCTGAATCTGATTCTATTTTTCAGCATCTTAATTTTAGTATGTGAATATTCTTAATATGTATAGATTAGATCTATATTTTATGTATGTTAGATTTAAAATAGTTTTAAATCTAGGTCAGTTTCAATTTTTGCTGCATTTATGAATTTTAAAAGTTAAAAATCTGCATGTTCTGATCTCTACATGCATAACCCGAAAGTCGGACTTCCTTCAAGTGATATCGAGTCAAATTTTGTTTCACATGCATGTTATTAAGATCTAAAAATCAGATCTTTAGATTTAATAAATTAGATTTGATCTGATTTAAATATACATAAGATGTATTAGATTTTATTTATACATGAGATGTATAAGTGATATGCATATGTGATGTTTGTAGATTTAAAAATTAAAAATTTAAATCTGAAAATCAGATTTAGTAAATTAGATTAGATCTAATTTAAATACATGTGATGTATTAGATTTTATTTATACGTGAGATGTATAAGTGATATGCATATATGATATGTGTAGATATAGTTATATATGAGATACATAATCTGATTTGACATTGCATGAGATGCATGTTATAAGATCTAAATATACATGAGATGCATAAATGATTAAACCTATTTTAGATTGAATCTAAATTGGTTGGGTTAATTGAAATTATCCTGACATAAGGTTATCCTGGCATAATGGAGATTATGCTGAATGGTTGTCCTAGGATGATATTAGATAAGACTCTTTAATTTAAAACCCTAGATTCATGTATGAGATACATAATTAAATATATAGATATAAAAATACTTTCGACATCTAAACTACCTCATATTCATAATGCAATTAATTAAGGATCTGAAATTGAGAATTTAAGATCTTAATCTTAAGTATAAAATATGAGGGTTTGGGTTTAGGTAGTTCAATTAGGTCTAATAATTTGATTACTTTTGGGTAATTGATTTGTACATGATAGGGTTCAATCAAGATAAGTGATTGATCCAACTTGATCAAGAGTTGATTAGGATTAGATCAAAAGTACTCAAGATCAATCCAATAGTTATAGACTGGTCATATCGATTAACAGCCTCATGTTGAATCGATTAACTCAAAGATCTGATTTGGCTCAGTGGCTTGAGCTTGAGTTACACAAGCTAATCTATTCGAAATTGATTGACCTATTGGTGTCTAAGAAAATTGATTTAAAAAGAGGTGGTTATTTAATTGATTTCGTTCGCTGACCTGATCAATTTATTGGTGTCTAAAGAAAGCAATGGGAGGACTCCTATCAATTTTAAATTTATCTGGCCAATTTGGTTGATTAGTCTTGATGTGGTTACTTGGTGATTCGAGCTAGCCCATGCCTTTAGGCTTAGTCATAATAGTTATGACTAATTAGGATTAGATCCATTGTAATGTGGATTTACATGAGATGTAAATTAGCAATTAAAGGATTAAAGAGATCTAAATTAAAATATTCTTAATAATATTAAGTCGAGGGGTCTTTCATCATTGTAGAGTGCCGTGCTCTCTCCAATGTTGATTGTTCTTGACTGGATATAGTGGTTTAGTTGCATCAGGAGAGAAGCAACTATATTATATATGGGGTGGATATGGGGTTGGGCCCAAGATCTGTCAGGTGAGGGTCCAATGATGGTTTCACTCGCACTCAATGGTGGGTCTGACTTAACTAAGGAATGAGGTTAAGATCTATCAGGTGAGGTCTTAGGACTTAGAGACCAAGTTTACTATAATTTACTTGAGAAGCATTGGATAAGAGTTGTCTACTTATTCAACAATATTTGTTAGGTGAGGTAGTGTGCCAGTTGGTGGGACTGCAATACCCACTAGAAACTCTAACTCGCAAAGAGATTTCTGCTTCCCAACCCGAGTAGTGTTGGGATCCACAAAATTAGTGGGAGCATATTTATTTTAAAAGTTTCTAGAATAAATAAAAAATCAAGTATAAATATTTAACTAGAATCTCTATTATCTGATAGAACTAAAAATTGACTTTCAATCCTCACAAACTTAGAACCAATTGACTAACCGATCAAGTTATAAAGACTGGCTCAGGAACCTAAAATGGTTTTAAGTTTCGAAAAGTTGAGCTAACCAGGGTATCCCAAAGTCATCAAAGCGTCTGACATTGACCACAGAGCAATCAGTTCATGATCATTATCTGACAATTATTAAGGATTTGGATGAGCTTGAGAAGCTCAATATGTCCAAACATAAGGAATTGCATATAGATTTGATCCTGCAATCCCTTACCAATTCATATGGACAGTTTATAGTAAACTATTACATGAATAAAATCGATTGCACCTTGGTTGAGTTGGTGACTACCGATGGGACCTTGATGAGTTCAAGGGGAAGCATTTCTATATACCTGGAGAACCTAGAGAAAAGGATAAGGGGTATACCTTTAGAAGGTATGAGAAGATAATAAGTGCTATAGGATCTGAGAGATTCATAGATGAGATAAATCTGAAGTATATATGGTACCTCAGGCTCGACCATATTGGAGAGGGCAGAGTAAATAAATTGAAAAGATATGAGCTCCTAGGCTCATCGACTCTTAGGTCATTTTTGATTTATGAATTTTGCCTTCAAGCATAGATGACCAAATTAACCCTTTGTGGGACATAGGGTGAGGACCACTAATATACTTGTCCGAATATATATTAATGTATATAGTCCATTTAATGAGCTGGTTAGGGTTGATTCTCTTTACTTCGTTACTCATATTAGTGACATGGGTATATGTATGAGATATAAATCTGAAAGTTTTGAAAAGTTCAAAAATTTGGATATAAAGTAAAGAAATAAATTGAAAAATGCTTAAGATTATTCGATGAGATCAAAGAGGTGTATGCCTTAGTAGGAGTTTCTAACCTATCTCAAGAAAATGGTATAGTCTCATAATAGACTCTTTCTGATGCATCTAAACTTGATGGAGTGTCGAGAGTAGGAATTGGACTCTATTCGATATAGTCCGATCCATGATGAGCTTCATCGATCTTTTTTTATTTTCTTTAGAAATATGCTTAACTTAATGAATAGAGTTTTCTCTAAGTTCTTCCTATCATGCTGTATGAGATGTGGCATGTTTAAGATGTTCGGCCTATGTCAAGTGTTGATATATGGATCAAGTTAGAGGTTAAGTCTATGAGACTCATTTCAAGATATCATAAAGAGTTTTAGGAATACTATATTTCTTCCTAAAGATCATAATGTGATTGTGACCCGACATACTATGTTCTTGAAGAAATAGTTTGTCCAAGATAAAATAGTGGGAGGAAAATGTAGCTCAAGGAGAAAGCCTCTTAAGAGCAACGAGTCATAGAACCTATTCATGTTAAGCCAGTACATATAGTCCCTCTTTTATCTTATAATCTCTAGCCCTACTCAAAGACACTTAGGTATTTTGACAGAGGACATAGAGGAAGTGTTCCTCATGGGAGATAAAGAATATGTATTTGATGTGATCAAATTGTTTGATGTGATCAAATGTTCCTTGAGGGAAATATGTATTTATAAAAAGATCAGTGGGAGTATTATCATGATCTTTGTATTGTACGTGAATGACATCCTCCAGATTAGAAAAGTTGTTCCTATACTGACATCGATTTAAATTTGGTTGTCTTAACAAATTCTCCATGAAGGATCTTGAGAAGCATCTAATAAAGATTTATGAGATAGATTTAGGTTTATGAGATAGACCTAAGAAGATACTAAATCTTTCACAGAAAATGTGCATAGAGGAGATGCTGAAGGGGTTCAGTATACATAACTTCTAAAAGGGTTTCTACCCTTTAGGCATGTGACTGATCTTTCCAAGAAGATGTGTTCTGACACATTTGAGGAGATCTATCACATGAGCTAGATCCCTTATGCTTTGACTAAAGAGAGCCTCATGTATGCCATACTATGTACATGAACCAATATAGACCTTGCTGTGAGTGTTATGAGCAGATATCAATTGAATTCAGACTGAGAGTACTGGATAGTTGTGAAAAATATTTCTAAGTACTTAAGAAGTACTTAGGATGTGTTCATGGTCTTAGGGAGGAGAAGAAAAATTAAGGATAAAAGGATTCACAATTCAGACTATAAGTTTGATATTGATGGTAAAGAGTCTACATCAAGATATGTTTTCTTGTGCAATGAGATTCGATATATCGAAAGAGTTTCAAACAATCGATCATTGTATATTTTAGAAGTCAAGTATGTCACTGCTTATAAGATAGCTAAGAGGGTATTCTGATTTATTGTAGAACTAGGTGTAATGTCATGAGATGACACAACACTGTTCTTAGACAATGATGGTACCATAGCTCTAGCTAAGGAGCCAAGGTCTCACCAGAGCTCTTAGCACATAAGAGCGATGATTCATGATTATTTTGAGAAGTAAGACTTTGAGGATCAGAGTAGACCCCATGGAGACATGGTAGGCCCACTAACTAAATAATTTAGCGAGCCAAGACTAAAGCACATTGAGAAGATGAGGCTTAGGTTTGTGGCAGATTGGCTTTAGTGCAAGTGGAAGATTGTTAGATGTATGTCCTATAAACTAATTGGATCGACACATTAATTCTTTCTAGGACATAATTTTATACTTGATCTAATTAATTAAGATAGTTAATTTCATTCATGTAGTATATGTGTCCATGAATCGTTCAAAGAATTAATAAGATGATGACACATATTCTTAAGAGTTGAGAATTTGAGGTATATATCATTGATGGTTAATTCTCAAATTGCTCTCGATCGAAGGATCATCACGGAGATAGTGATTGATCTAGTAAGATTGGTGCATGAATCGCTTCTTTTACAATAGATGAGTCTCAAATCTACTATGTGGGGATACTGGAGTGAGAGTATATATGTTTGTTAGAGAACAAAGATACCGAGTGTGACCAACACAAGAAGTCACTTGGATGTCTACTCACTTGTTAGTGACATTCTCGATGCTGTAGTTGTATGAGTGGTGCTTAGACCTATGGTGCCTTGACTGTTTACAATGAGGTTGTTGTAGTTTGATTGCACCATAACTCGATCTCCTAGCCATACGAAATCCTGAGGTGTATGTTGGCTGCAGTAGGTTTATTGTAGGAGTAGGGTGTGCGCCAAGATGGGATCTATCGATCTTAGTAGGAAAAGAGTAGTTCTATGTAATTTATTAGATTGAGTTCAGAAGACCTTGATCAGGGCAATATGAATGGTAGAAAAGAGTTTCCATCAGGTTTCATAAATGAACTCAAATCGAATAAATCTTATATATGACAGATGATGGGGTTTGACGAGTTTTTCATAATCTCTGTCTTATCAAAACTAATGATAGAAGAACTGAATCACACGGTAACTACACCTAGAAGTTTATTTTTTTATTCTGCTGAGTTGTCACTACATGCTGCTAGGCATCACTAGTGGATTATGGGATCAATGAGAATTATTTTGATGGTCTATAATTCTCGATTGATGAGTTGAAATTATTTTAATTCATTGAAAGAAGTTTCAATGATATTTTGATGGGGATCAAAATAATAGAATAGAACCTATGGAGTCACACATAAGAGAGGTTCTGATTGATCAGATTATTGAATTGTGATTTTGAATCGCAAAAAAAGTCAATTATCAATTTGATTGATGATTGGATATGAATATAAAAGTTACATTAAGGACTTGCTAAAAGTTAGTAAGTAATAGGAGGACTAAATTATAATTGTTGCTAATTATTTGAGTTGATCAAATATGGGTTGAATTAAATCAGATCTAACCTGATTAGATTTGGTTTAATTTGAATTTTCTAGTCCAAATAGGATTTGGACTTAATTCCTAATTGAGTTTGACTTAAACTAGATTCGAATTGGATTCGAATCGGATTGAAATTAAGATAGAAAACTAGAGTCCTATTGGATTGAATCCTAATCAAATTAAATCAGATTTAATTTGATTAGATTTATTTTGAGTTGGGCTTAGACTGGATTTTATAAATCTAATAGGATTAGATTTAATAAGTGTTTGACTTATGATGAAACCCAATTCAATTTGGACTTGGACTAGGATTAGATCCTTATCCAAGAGAAACCCCAATGCCCTACCCATGAAACATGGGACTTCCCATTATGTTTTCATGTTGAAAAATAAAGTGGGCATGGGATAGGGCATGGAGAAAAACAAGGAGGGAGTGGGCGGCACAATAAAAAGGGAGAGTCCTATTCTAAGCCAACTCTTATCTCATCAAAATCCTAACTACCTAGCCTTTAAATGGGGGGATTAGTGGGTGCCTCTTATGTGATAAGATCAGATTTGTGGGATGCCCAAGAGAGAGAGAAAGGCATGGAGATTGGTTGGCTTGAAGTTTTCTACGAGAAGAAAAAGAGGTATGGTGCCCTCTCTCATATATTTTCTTTCTTACATTCAAACGTTGATTGTTAGAAAACTTCCTCCCTCTCTCCCTTGTCCAAGAGTTGGACACTCCTTCTTCTATAACATAGATGTCCAAAAGTTGGACATAGAAATCAGATTTGATTTGATTTTTCTCTCCTCCTTGGTCCATGAGATGGACACAAATTTCTCTCTCTCCCCTTGTCCAAGAGTTGGACATTAAAATCATATTTGATTTGATTTTAGTCTCTTCCTCTCTTCTAATGATGTCCAAGACTTGGATATGATTAAAATCAGATTTGATCCGATTTATTTTGATTCATGAGATGGACGGTTCTCCTTTATCTTTTCTAAATCTAGTCCAAGGGTTGGACAAAGAAGGAAGAAGAAAGAGATTTGATTTTTTGTCTTCTTCAAAAGATCTTTGATTTTCTCTCAAGAAGAGAAAAGTGAAAAAAAATCAGATGTGATCTGATTTCATCTTCTACCTATTAATCTGATTGATTCTCTTGAGAAGAGGATCAAAAGATCAATTCGATTCGACAATCAAAGGAGCGATCTTTACAAGAGAGTTAGCATCTTGGTGAGATTGAGTCCTCCTGATCAGATCAACCTCATTGGATATCTGAAGAGGTCGGATATATGTGCGGCTTTGCAGAAACCTCACCAGATTACTATGGACTATCAGATCATGGTGAATATCTATCTACACAAAGGTAAAAGTCTAACTCTGAATCTAATTTTATTTTTCAGCATCTTAATTTCAGCATATGAACGTTCCTGGCATGCATAGATTAGATCTATATTTTATGCATGTTAGATTTAAAATAGTTTTAAATCTAGATCAGTTTTAATTTTCACTGCATTCATGATTTTTAAAAGTTAAAAATCTACATATTTTGTTCTCTATATGCATTCTCGAAAGTTAGATTTCACTCTCCACTTGCATCATAAAGCTTGAAGTCATCCTTCTTCAAGCTCCTAATTCTCTACAGTCTCTGCGATGATTTGCATATGTGAGAACCACAGGTGGTATCCAATACCCAAGAATTAAAAGTTGAATTGCTCGATGAAAAGTTAGTTTATATCATATACAAATTTTTTGATACAACACTTGCATCTTGCTTCTCATTTGCAAGAAAGCTCTTGTAATTCCTCTTCCAATGCCCCTACTTGCCACAGTGAAAATAGCTACAATCTGCAAAGTCCTTCTTCGCTTTCTTCCTCTTAGGAATGCTACTTTTAAGGTTCATTTTTCTCTTAGAACCTGTTAGGAGAAATTTCATATGGGCCAAATTCATGAAAAGGCTTAGAGCCCAAAATGTCTGTGTCCAGCAGACCCATCAATAGGGGTCTTCGATGATCCAAGGTCGGCCACCACCTTCTCTGACGATTTGAGGTCAGCAACTATTTTTGCCAACTAGTCCTCCACAACTGCCCAACTAGAGCTTTGCTCATTGACAGCAACTTGGTGACCCCTACACATCATCATCGATGACTTCTCATCGATCGACTACTCATACATTGCGAAGTAGATCTCTGATGAAAGTACAAGGCTATTGATCCCTAATCATCGCCTGCCAGTTCTCGCCCCTATAGTGCTTGGATTGGCAACTCCATTCACAACACAGCACCCATCAGGCAACAGCTGTCGTCGGACTGATAAGATAGCCACAATCATCATATCCCAAAAAAATTGAGCGACAATCTCGTGCCCAATGAATCATACCCTGATCATGCAGAATCATGCCAACCAACTTGCCAACTGAAGCTCCAACTCTTCACTATAAAGGAGATCAAAAGAGGACCCCCAAAAAAAGGTACGTAATGATTTTGTCTCTCATGCTCTTTCTTCTGTTAAACAGGATTTTGACTTGAGCTCCGGAGGGTCTTCACCAGAGCCATCTTTGGTTTGGACTTTTTTGAAGGTCACGCACCCAGGAGGCCCATCTTGTCATCAACGCCAGTGCCCTGATGTCGGACGATTTCTCACACCAATAGATTGGCGCTAGAGAAAGAGTCTTTGACCCACTTTTGAAGAAGTGCAAATCGAGAACAGACACCATGCCATCAAAGCAAGTCGCTCCCATCTCACCAATGCCACCACCTTCCACTAGGTGGAAAGCTAGGCCAACAACTAGGTGTAGCCACCGACGATGGAGACTCCTCCGCCTGCCCAACCAGCACTGGTCATGATGGACTAGTTCAACCTACTCTTCCAATAGATTCAAACTTTGATGGCCATTATCCAGATGGTCCAAACCATTCTTGCACCTCTACCAACGATGCCGCAGCCTGATCAGGCTGCTCTCGCACCCCATTCAGTGGTGCCACCACTAGTACTTCTCTTGACGATGCCGCCAGTGCCTCCTGTGATAGTAGCCCCACCAAATCTGGCTCCATAGCCACCACCATAGCCAGAACAACGATGGGCACCTCCATAGAGTCTAGAAAGTAGGCAAACTCGCTAGAGCCACCTTAAGACCTAGGAATTGGTAAGGCAGTGATCTTCCAGTTCGCAATTAGGGCATGACTTAACCCCTGGTCGATACTCTCCCCAGCACTCTGATGTTAGATGTATGTCTTAGAAGCCAATATGGCTGACATATTGTAATAAATCTAGGACATAATTTTATACTTAATATATTGATATGATCAATAAAAGGATAAGTTTATATTTCAGTAAAGTATGATGTGTTCTAGAATCATCCATGAAATTAATTTTCGATACATATTTTTAAAGAGTTGAGAATTAGAGATATGTATTTAATTCTTAAATACTCTCGATCATAGGATCATCATGAGGATAGTGATCAATCTGGATAGACTGGCACACAGATCACTTCTTTCGGGATAGATGGATCTCTAGTCTACAGTGTAGAGACACTAGATGACGAGTACGGATAGTTGTTAGAGAACAACTAATACTGAGCACGACCATACGAGAGATCACTTAGATTTTTACTCGATCGTCGGTGATCATCTCGATGCTGTAATTGTGTGACTGATCCTTTGACCTAAGATGGTATCGCTGCTCATAGTGTGGTTACTGGAGTTTGATTGACACATAAACATGAGTCTTAATGAGCCCTTATAGTGGATATTGGTGACAGTTGGTCCACTGTAGGAGTAGGGTGTGCATCAAGATGGGATCTATTGACCTTGGTAGAAAGGAGTAGTCCTATAAAATTTGAGAGGCTAAGTTCGAAAATCTATGGCCACAGTAGTGTGATTGATAGAAAAAAATTTTCATAGGAATCATATTTGGATTTGAGCTGATTGAATCTATCATATGACTGATGTTGAGGTTTGATGATTTATCTATGACCTGCCATCTAGTTAGGACTCATAATAAAGGGACTGAATCATAGGTTAACTTTATCTAGAGATTCATTTTAGTTCTATTGGGTTGCTACTACATACTACTAGGTGTCACTAGTGGATTGTGAGAGCTCACTAAGATTGTTCTAGATCGACAATCCGTGATGAGTCAGAGTGAAATTATTCTGACCCATTGAAAAGAGTTTCAATGATACTTTGATAGAGATCATTGTATATCTCACTATCAGATAGAATTAAATCTATAGGGTCACACAACAAAGAGATTAGACTTGAAACTAGTAATTGAGCTGACAAAGTATCAATTGAGTTTAGAGAAATTTGATTGGATTCAAGGTAACATTGCTAGCACATGATTGGACCCAATTTTATCTTTATATTTGGATTTTTTATTTGATAAGATAATTCAAACTTAATTACTTGCTAATAATCTAAATGAATAAGATTCATTAGACTCCAATTATTGGGTGTCTAAAGTTTTGGATCAATTGAATTAGGGTGCAAGTCCCTAATTAATATTCCTTGATAGTTATTATGAGGCGCCATCTTGATTGGATCAAGTTGGGCGTGTCCCATGATTAGAGGGCTTATGGATCTTATATGAGGCATCCCTTAAGTGCAAAAGAGGGTGTGAAATAATGGGTGCAAGGGCTCTCCAAGAGTTTATGCCTAATAAAACTTCTAATGTAAGTTAAATAACTTAAGTTATTAGGAAACCCAATACAAGTAGGACTTGTATTATGAGATTGAATAGAATTCAATCCTCATGTCTATTTAAAGAGACCTCCCTTAAGGTCTCTATAGCATTCAACTAGCAAGCCCATGCCACAAAGTGATCTCCCCACGCCCTCTCTTCCTCTCCCTTCTCCTTCTCCCTTGGACGTCCCACATGTCCTCCATATTTGGGGCATCCCTTCTTCCTCATGCCCAAGGCTGGTTGGGCATCCCCTCCTTACTGGTTCTTGATGTTTGGTAGTAGCACAAGCAAAGAAGAAAGGCAAAAGAAGAAAAGAAGAAGAAGATCAAGAAAAGATATCAAGTGTTGATCACGATCCAGGCTTCGTTCAGATTCAGTAGGCTGAATTTTTTTAGAGAAAAAAATTCAACTTGAAGAGGGATGTTCCAGACTGATCCTGAGTAGATATTCATAGAGGCCAGATACTTGTACAGCTAAAAAAAAATCTCTTCTCTTTCAAATCCAGATTTGAAGAAGGAGATTGCAAAATAGGTATGCGATTTGATTACAATCTGAATTTTAGCATATATCAATTTCAGCACATGAACTAGATCCTTGTCATTTTATATTTTTATGCATGCATGATTCAGATTAAAAGTATTTTAATCTTGTATTCTACTGTGGTGTTTAAAAAATAAAGTTTTAAAATATACATGCATGCCCCAAACTTTGAATTTCAACAGTGGTATCAGAGCCACGGGTTTCATATTGCTGAAATTGACATATATATTTTAAAAAAAATTTTCAAAATTTGATTTTTCTTTCATACATGAGATGTATAGATAAATCTTTGAATCTAAAATTTAATTTTAGGTTTGATTTTATAACATATAGTTGATATGTGAAAGCATGCATAGATCTAAATTTTGATCTAGAACGGTTTCTAGTTCATATTCATATGATATGTAGATGCATGCATAAATTTGAAATTTTATATAATCTGATTCATGATTCATATATGAGATATATAATTACATATTTAGATTATAAAATTACTTTTGATATGATCCATGATTAATATAGGAGATATATGATATCATGTTGTAGATTTGAATTTTATTTAGATCTAAATTTTATATGCATATATAAGATATATATTGTATGTTAAATCTAAAAATTATTTTTATGATTTGAAAATTTATTTTTATGTAAAGATTTTAGATCTAAAATTTAATTTTAAAATCTAAAATTTATGTTTGTGCATAAGGATTTTGATCATGAAAAAATCAAAAATTAGGTCATGTAATAGGATTACATTTAAGATTTTTGATTTGAGTCATATGGGTCTAATTTGATTAAGTAATTGATCAAATTGAGTCAAGTATTAATTAGGATTAGATCAATTAAATTAAATGATCATACAATTATTGTTGATCGAATCGATTGAATGCCATATGTAGAATCGATTAACCTAAGGACCTAATTAGGCTCGATGGTTTGAGCTTGATTCACTTTAGCTAACCTGTTTGGACCAATTGACCTATTGATATCTAAGGCAAGTAATTGAGACATAATGATTTAATTGGTTTCGTTCGCTTACCTGACCAATTTATTGGTGTCTAAGGAAAGTAATGAAGGGACCCCCATCGATCTCCACTTATCTGATCAATTTGGAACATTGGGTCTTGAATAAGGTTACTTAGCGGTTTGGTTTAGCTCATACCAATTAGATCGGTTATATAATAACTGATTAGATGAGACCTAAACTTAAATCTTTCCATAAATATTAAGTCTATAGGTCTTCCATCGTTGTAGATGTTGGCATGCTACCGACGTTGATTGTTCTCGACTGGTCACAGTGGTTCAGTTACATCGAGAATATGTAACCACTCTATTTGCAAAGAGTTGCTCCAGGGTAAGGATGGGATTGGACCCAATAACTGTTAGGTGAGAGACCTAATGATGACCTTGCACGTGCTTGTAAATGATGAATCGGACTTAATTAAGGAGTGTGGACAATAACTGTTAGTTGAGCCCACATGACTTAGAGACCAAGTCGCTGTAACATGCTTAGAAAAGCATCTGGACAAAGAGTTGCCTACACATCGGTGTGCATATTACCAATAACTGTTAGGTGAGGTGCATGGCATCAGTGGGATCGCAGCACCCACTAGGAATCCTTTGTCATATTAAGATTTTTGTTTTCTTTCTGGAGAGTAAAGGGATCCAAAAAATTAGTGGTGTTGGGTATAAAATAACCCCAGCCGAAGTTCGTAAGAGGCCGACCCTCCCAGGGCTCTTCCGGCTTCCGACCTTGTGCGGCATCTTTCTGAACTCCCCTGGCCGTTCGAGCTTCCACAATACCATCCGGACTCCTCCTGCAGTCGACCTTCCATAGTGTCCTCCAGATTCCGCCAATGGACGAACTCCTATCGTGCCATCCAGACTTCTTCAATAATGAGCTCCTCCATTCATCTATCGGACTACTCCAAATGCTCTCCGGGCTTCACTATCGGCCGATTTTCTACAATGATCGACTACTCTCCAAATCTCTTTCAGACTTCTTCCTGCCGTGATCGACTTTACTCTGAACTTCTTTCAGACTTCGTCAACGATCGAGCTTCTCCAGCAGCAGGACTTCTACAGTAATCAAACTCCATCCAAGTTTCTATAGTGGTCGACCACCTTTCGAATTTCATCCGAGCTCCTACAAGAGCCAGACTCCGTTCGAACTTCTACAGTGAATGGATCCCAGACGAACTTCTATAACGGATGGGCTCCAACAGTCGAATTTCTACTCCGAACTTCTATTGCAAGTAGAATTCATCCGAGCTTCTACAATAAGCGATCTCCACCTAGGCTTCCACGGCAACCGATCTCCATCCGAGCTTCTACAATAAGCGGCCTCCTTCCAGACTCCTACAAGAATCGGACTCTATCCGAACTTTTACAACATAATTGAATTTCAAACTTCTCCAACGTTCGACCTTCCACAGTGTCCTCAAGACTCCTCCAGCGAACGAACTTCCATAATGCCATCCGAACCCCACTATCGATCGACCTTCTATCGAATTCCTCTTGAAATCGGACCTCTCCGACAGACAGTCTTCAGACGAGCTTCTACATCAGGCAAATTTCAGACAGACTTCTCTAGCAATCAGACTCCTACCGGACTTCTCCAACAGAAAGTTTCCATCCGAGCTTCTACAGCAGATGACTTTCGTCTGCAGCATCAGCGCCTAAGACACCCAACAACAGTGGACTCGTTAGCAACCTCGAAAACATCCGAGCTTCTCTTAGATTGCTGAGACAGAGAGCCATTCCGCTCCACCAGACGTCCCAGCCGAGCTTCAGCCGTCCAGCCCGAACTCTCCGACAAGTCGTGACAACGGACACCACTCCACTCTCTGTAACAGGTTTCCACATGGCCCCACCACTCTCTGATAAGTCGCGACAACGGACACCACTCCACTCTCTGTAACAGATTCCACGTGGCCCCACCACTCTCTGGCAAGTCACGACAACGGACACCACTTCACTCTCTGTAACAAACTCTACGTGGCCCTGAATGGCCCACTACCAGGCAGTTACGGACGTCGCTGTCAAGCGGTTACGCTCCCCCGTCTATAAAAGAGACCCTCCAGATATGTTCTCCTCTATACTCTAAACTCTATCTCGAAACTCTACTAAAATTCCATTTGACTGCTCCATTTCTATTGAAGCAGAGTACTGACTTGAGCATCGGAGGGTCTTGCCGGAGCACCCCCAACTGCGGTTTAGACTTCCCTTGCAGGTCTCGGTGACGGCCGCGATCTCCACGACTCCAGCTTCTCCGGCATCGGCAAAATTCTGCACCAACAGAATTGACACTAGAGGAAGGGCTTGTGTCTTCACAGGACCCCTGTTCTTAAAGGAGTACTCAACGAGACTGTCTCCGATCATCTTCTTCGATATTTTTTTCTTCTCCTACCAGATCCCCACCTGATGCCTCTCTGAAAGGCATCCACCAGGCGATATATGGCCTCCGTGGCCAGATCTCGGCGAGATCCGCAAGCTCCAGCCTCATCTCCAATTTTTCAGGCTCCTCCTCCTCTAATAACGGCAGTCGGCATGGAACAGTTTGACCTGCTAGTTCAGCAGGTCAGGGGTCTCACCAAAGCAGTGCAGGTCATGCAGCAGCAGCAATAGCAGCCACAGGCATCTGTGCGGCTGGAAAGAGCATTGTCAGAGTTTCAGAATCTGACGATCGGATGGCCCACTTGGGCTAGTCGCCCTGTCTTCCTCGAAAAGGAAAAGTAGAGGGTGGAGAGCCCTCTGTCTGATCATGATTTCGCCCCTGGAGGGTCCCTACCTCTGTTCTGTCAGAAGATCCTCGAGACTCACAGTCGAGAGGATCTCCTGGATCAAAGGTTCCAGGAGATGAACCAATGGATCGAAGAGATCTGCCATGCTCCCTCTGCTTACGGTGATGATATCTGTACTGACCCTCCTTTCTCTCAAATGATTATGCAAGAACCGATCCCGCCGAACTTCAAGCTCCCTCAATTTGAGAGCTACGATGGGATCTCAGATCCGGTTGACCACCTGGAGGCCTTCCAGATAATGATACTACTCCATGGCATGCCAGACGCCATCCTGTGTCGAGCTTTCCCATCTACCTTGAAGGGAGCAGCAAGAAATTGGTACTCGGCACTGAAGCCGGGCACTGTCTTCTCCTTTGATCAAATGAGCCATCAGTTTGTGGCTCATTTTGTCAGTAGCAGGCATCCTCGGAGAGGTTCGGAGTCCCTCATCAACATCAAGCAAAAGGAGGGAGAATCCATCCGAACTTATGTCAACCATTTTAACGCCGCCGCATTGGAGGTCCGAAACTTGAACCAATCAGTTGCAATGGCCACCATGAAGAGCGATCTTCAAAAGAACGATCTTCTGTTTTCTCTAAAAAAGAAGTATCCTAGGGACTTTGCTGATTTGCTGGCTTAGGTCGAAGGATATGCTCGAGCAGAAGAAGCCTTCAAGCTGAAGGATGAGGAGGCCACGAAGGAGCGACAGGCGGGTGACTCCAGCAAGCCCGCAGCTGAAAATGGGATGGGTGAAGCTTGGCCACGTTCTCGAACTCCCCCCAGATACAAGTGTGTTCAAACTCCTCCCTGAGTTCATAGGCAGAGGAGCACGGACCACAGAGTTCGACGGAGCTCTCCCCCAGGAAGATTCCACACTTACGCCCCTCTCAATGCTCCAAAAGCCCAAGTGCAGATGGAGATCAGGGAGCAGCTGCCAAGGCCGAAAAGGATGTGCACACACCCTAGAAAATGCAACCCTAACAAGTTTTGCCTCTATCATCATGACCACGGCCATGACACAAAAGTGTATTCAGCTCCGAGATGAGATGAGGAGCTCATCAGACGAGGTCGGCTCGACAGATTCATCCGACGTCGGCCTGAGGGTAGGGAAGATCGGTTGAGGGCCCTACCACAGCCAGAGCCGTCAAGGAGGGAAGAACAGCTTGAAGATCGGCCTCCAATCGAGATCATCAACACCATCTCTGGAGGACCCCGATGGGGAGCAGCCAGTGGATCGACCGGACCGCCCAAGCGGCAGAGGACTGAAGAATCTATAACCTTTACTGAAGAAGATGCCAAGGAGATTCAATTCGCCCATAATGATGCGGTTGTAGTTTCTTTAAATATTGTTGACTATGATGTACGCCGCATTCTTGTTGATAGTGGAAGCTCTGCCGATATTTTATTTTACGATGTATTCTCAAAAATATCCATTCTGGATGGTCGATTAGGGCCGATAAGCTCTCCACTGGTAGGGTTCACTGGCGATACTGTGCCAGTGGAAGGAATAATAACTTTGACCGTAGTTGCAGGTCAGTACCTGAAATAATCTAGGGTGTAAGTGGATTTTCTGATAGTAAGGGCGCCGTCTGCCTACAACGCAATACTCGGCTGACCTGGCCTCAACGCCCTCCAAGCTGTGGTATCGACCTACCATTTGAAATTGAAATTTTCTACTAGCCAAGGGGTTGGAGAGGTCAGAAGAGATCAAGTTCTAGCAAGATACTGCTATAACATAGCTCTACAAAGAAATGGTCAGTCTGACCCCTGTCCGGTTGATGGATTAGACACCTGTGATGACCTTGCTGAAGAACGGGGTGAGCCGATTGAGGATCTTGTCTCAATTTCTTTGAACGATGGGAATGAGGAGCATGTGGTGAAGATCGGCTCCAACCTGGGAGAAGAGGTACGGACACGACTCATCAATTTTCTACAAAAGAACGTAGATGTTTTCGCTTGGGTTCCGACGGACATGCCGGGGATTGATGCGGAAGTCATGGAACACCATCTAGCTGTTGATCCCAAACATCGGTCGATGAAGAAAAAAATCTGAGGTTATGCATCGGAAAGGCAGAAAGCAATAGCTGAAAAAGTTGATAAACTCCTGAAAGCTGAATTTATCAGAGAAGTCAACTACCCGAATTGGGTCTCCAATGTGGTTCTCGTCAAGAAGGCGAACGGCAAGTGGAGGATGTATATAGACTTCAAAAAGTTGAACAAAGCCTGCCCGAAGGATAGTTATCCTCTACCCAGAATTGACCAATTAGTGGATGCAACCTCGGGCCATGAGCTTCTCACTTTCATGGATGCATTTTCTGACTACAATCAAATCAGGATGGCACCGAGGATGAAAAAAAAATTGCTTTTATTACTAACTGTGGTCTTTATTGTTACAGGGTCATGCCTTTTGGCCTAAAAAATGCAGGGGTGACCTATCAATGGCTGGTGAACAAGATCTTCAAAGAGTAGATTGGCCGCAATATGGAGGTCTATGTGGACGACATGCTTGTAAAAAGCAAATCCTCAATGAACCACGTCGCCGACCTTGAGGAGACCTTTAGCACCCTTCGAAAATACAAGATGAAGCTGAACCCAGCCAAGTGCGTTTTTGGAGTAACCTCAAAAAAAATTTTAGGCTTTATGGTATCGGGGCGCGGGATCGAAGTAAATTCGAAAAAGATTCGTGCCATCCAGGAAATGACCACCCCAAAGATAATAAAGAAAGTTCAGCGCCTTACTGGGAGAGTAGCAGCTCTGAATCGCTTCATCTCAAGGTCGGTCGAACGGTGCCTACCTTTCTTTCAAACTCTCAAGTAGCCGAAGAACTTATGTTGGACCACTGAATGTCAGCAGGTGTTCAAAAAATTGAAGAACTACCTCGGCTCACCTCCGCTATTGGCAAAGTCCGAACCTGAAGAAGAGCTATTCTTGTACTTGGCGGTCTCCCCTGTGGCTCTCGCAGTAGTTCTGGTTAAGGAAGAAGCAAAAATTCAACGACCAATCTACTACATAAGTCGAGTATTGAGGGATGCTGAAATCAGGTATAGTAAGTTAGAGAAACTAACCTACACCTTGTTCATTGCAGCTCGAAGGCTCCGACCTTACTTTCAAGGGCACACTATAACACTGCTCACCAACCAGCTGATTAAGGCAATTCTGCATCGAGCGGATGCTTCCGAAAGGATAGCGAAATGGGCAGTCGAGCTCATGAAATTCGATATCAACAATCAACCTCGGTCAGTGATAAAAGTCCAGATATTAGCAGACTTCATAGTGGAATGCACTATCCCAGAAGAAGCCGAACTTGAGCGAGGTAAAACTGACAACCCAGGGCTCTAGCTGAACTCCCCTGAAGAAAGAACAAATCTCCTTGATGGTTTTTGGGCCCTCTACGTGGATGGTTCCTCCAACATGTCATGCATGGGCGCGGGCCTGATCTTGATCAATCTGGAAAGAATTATCTTGGAGTACGCACAGTGCTTCGAATTCCCTACGATAAACAACGGAGCAGAATATGAAGCTCTGATTGCAGGACTGAGGATCGCCAAAGAGTTAGAAGCAGATCGACTCTAAGTCTACAGTGACTCCCAATTGGTGGTGGGATAAGTCAGCGAAAACTATGAAGCTCGAGAGGACAGTATGGCCAAGTATCTCAAAAAGGTAAAAGAGATCATTCCTGCCTTCGGCAGCTTTGACATCAAGCAGATTCCAAGAGCAGAAAATACCAGGACCGACCTTCTCTCCAAGTTGGCTACACTGGCTCCGACTGAACTGCCCAAGGAAGTCTTCTTTGAAGTTCTGAAGTGCTCAAGTATGAAAGAACCGCAGCTTGTAATGGAGATCAGCCATGAACCCAGCTGGATTGACCCGCTGGTTGCATACCTCAAAGATGGGGTTCTTCCTCATGATGCAAAAGAAGCTCGGAAGCTTAGAAACCTGGCCTCCTGATATATCCTTTATGAAGGCAAGCTATACAAGAGGTCGTACTCTTTTCCCCTCTTGAAATGTCTCCGACCTTCTGAAGCCGACTTTGCCTTGTGGGAGGTACATGAAGGAGTTTGCGAAAGTCACTTGGGGACCAGATCTTTATCCCACAAACTACTCCAACAAGGTTATTACTGGCCTACAATATACCACAATTCCATCGAATATGTCAGAAAGTGTGATCGATGTTAGAGATATGCAAATATCCAAAGACAGCCCGTCTCCGAACTTACACCCTTGAGTGCCCCATGGCCGTTTGCACAATGGGGGATGGATATCCTCGAATCTTTTCCCATGGCATCCGGGCAACGGAAGTTCCTCCTGGTGGCAATTGACTACTTCACCAAGTGGGTCGAAGTTGAACCTTTGGCGAAAATCACAGAAGCTAAAGTGTAGGACTTCGTCTGGAAGTCAATCGTCTGTAGGCTCGGCTTACCCAGAACTCTCATTACTGATAATGGGCGACAATTTGGTGGAACAAAGTTTGCTGAATTTTGTGAGGACCTAAACATCTCCCATAACTTCACGTCAGTAGCCCATCCGCAGGCAAATGGCGAAGCCGAGGTTACTAACAAGACTCTGTTGCAAGGAATCAAGGCGAGACTTGAAAAGGCAAAGGAAACTTGGGCAGATGAGCTTTATCATGTGTTATGGGCATACCGAACTACCCAAAGACTGCCCATAGGGGAGACCCCCTTTGCCTTAGCCTTTGGAACAGAAGCCGTGATCCAGATCGAACTCAAGCTTCCATCGACGTGAGTCGTGGCATTCGACGAGCAGCGTAATTCACAGGATCTCAAGGCCAACCTCGACTTGTTAGAAGAAAAGTGGGAGACAGCTCAAGTTTGGATGGCAGCCTACAAGCAGAAAGCAGCCCGCTACTACAACTCCTGGGTCAAGAGCAAAGTCTTAAGAGCAGGGAACTTAGTACTTCGGCGAGCCGCTATTTTGTAGGAACCTTATCTAGGGTTTCAAAGTTAGATCTTGAAACTTTTTCAAGATCATACAGCGGAAGACTAAAATAAATCAAAATTTATTTTCTAAAATTAGAAAATCCCTAGATCTAAGATCCTATTATATGATTATTACATAGTATTAAATTAAAAATTAAAATATATAAATATAGCATGAACTACATGTTGATCATATCAACATGTTTCTATACAACATCTAATGTATGTATTAAACAATAGATCAGATCTATTACCTTGCAAGTTAGATGTTCTAACCTTGTTGATCTGGGCTTGAGGATGATGTTGCAAGCTGCACATGCATCCGGCCTCTAAGAGTCGTCCACACGAGCCCATGAATCTCGATCAGAAGTCCTGCTTCAGGAAATCAGCACAGTATGCTAGTACTGCGCTGATCCTTCTTTGATGGTTGATCAGGTGCCTCCTTCTTCTTGATTTGGACTCTTCCAAAGATGAAAAGTAGAAAGAGGAGTTTCAGATCTGAGACGCTCTCAGAAAAACCAAGATGGAGGGAGGAAAGATATGAAAACAAAAACCCTAGAAGAAGACCCTCTTCTTCTTCACGTTTTTCTCTCTAGACACCCAAACTTGTATCTTTTATATCTCCACGACCCAAAGGTATTTCTCTTTGATTTTTGGATGGTACAAAGGTCTCTCAAATCTCTGACTTCACATAAAATTTCATAAAGAAACTCATCTTATATAGAGAGATATGATAGAGTCCTTATCTAGGTCAAACACCTAGTCAAGGCTTATCCAAACATGGCAAGTTAAGGGACGCCCAACTCTTGAGCACCTCCTTCATATTTTTGTGCATAGATCACCAGAAAAGGGTGCACAATGTATACCCTAAAAGTCACAAAAATTCTAAAAAAAATTTGGATAAATTCGATGCAAAATTGAAAGAGTTTTGGATTTCTAAAACTCTATCTCATAGAATTCGAAATCCAAACTTATTCCTTTTAGATTTGATCCAAACCACCTTTCATGTAAGAAAGAAGAGAGGAGACCTTTTGTGAACGTGGGAGAGATCTGGGAGAGGGCTTTTGTCACACAAAATAAGTGGAGATTGACGTTGAATAAGAGAGAGGGCATGGAGAAGGATTATGTGGCGCAAGGTGGAATCCTAGTCTTACTAGGATTCTGTCTTATGACTTGTTTTAATTTGGTTTCCCAAACCAAATCAAATCAAAATTAGATCAACCCAATTAAAATAGGTCTTAACCCAATTAAGAACTTAATTTAATCAGATTAAATTAGATTTAAATCTGATTTAATTTTCTAATCAAATTAGAAATTAGATTGACCCAAGTCCTAGTTGAACTAGGACTAGTTTTTCCTTGCACTTGGCTTATCCAATAAACTAATTGAACTTGATCCAATCAAGCCCAAACCAAATCTAATTAAATCATATTTAATTAGACTTAATCTCAGCCCATTGGCTTAATCAAATTAAGCCAATCAATAATCAAATTGCTAATAGATCCTTCTGCAACACTTGCACTGGGTTAAATGTCAATCGTATTGATCATTTAACTCTAGAATGATTCTTAATCGTTGATCAACCATCTGATCGGATCATGAACTCTAATGTGTGTGACCTCATAGGTCCGAACTTAAGCCGGTAGCATAGGAACAAATTTCTATACCAATCGAAGTGACCATCTAGCAATGGTACCCGACGATCGGATAGGTCCAATGTGTAGAACAACATCCTTAGAAACCATGCGGATATAGTTTTCATATAATTCATCCCCTTGATCAAAATGATCATAGGACACCCCAGAGTTTAACTGTCAACTCTGATCAGGTTGTCCACATTGTATTTCAAAATATCAAATCCATCTGATGGATTACCCTAGCCAAGGTTTTGCTAAATTGAAATACAGTGACTCATTCTTCTCCAACTCTTGGAGTGGTCAATCCCATCTCGATCACACTCTGACTTCGCAAGTACTTGACTGTGCCTAGAAGCCTTCCGTCTCTAAATTAGAAATTCAGTTAGTCCTGTACTAAAGCACAGTGAGTTGCTTGCAAGTCACTGAGGCGATCTCAGGTCTAAGGGACACTTATACCTATATCCCATCAGAGACATTCTCGACAGCAGAATACTCTAGAGTTGGTCACGTTCAATGATGATGTACCCTTACATCTCATCTGTATGCCATACCAGTGTCTCCACACTCCTTGGTTAAGAGGACAACCAACCCATATGGCCTACAGCGACCTATGCTCGATAGAAGCTGTTGTCCTTATTAACAGCCTATCATTTGATCGTGAATAGTTTTAAGGACTAATCGATAAATCCTCTCTTTATCGAATCTAAATAGTCCTAAGGACTTCATCATAACAACGGAGTTCATTAGAAGATGAAAGCTTATGATGAAAATGCCAAATATATTTTATTTATTAACAAATCAATTACAATACTTGGTTGCTCAACCGTCAATAGCTTGACGATTGGCTTTTTGGGACACAATTCCCAACAACTCCCACTTGTCCTAAAGCCACTCGGCACAGTATCTAATACCCATCTTCGACTTGTGGTTGTCGAACTCCTTTATTGCTAGGGCTTTAGTGAAGGGGTCGGCTAGGTTCTCCTTTCCATCGATCTTCTGTAGGTCGACGTCACCTCGTTCCACGATCTCCCGGACCAGGTGGAAGCAACGCAAGATGTGCTTCGTCCGCTGATGTGCTTTGGGTTCCTTCGACTGAGCTATGGCACCAATGCTGTCGCAGTAGAGCAGGATCGGACCATCGAGGGAGGGTGCTACTCCGAGCTCGTTGATGAATTTCCTCAGCCACACAGCTTTCTTCGTGGCATCTGATGCTGCGATGTACTCCGCTTCACAAACAGAGTCTGCCACAGTATGCTGCTTGGAACTCTTCCAGCAGATGGCTCCACCATTCAGAGTAAAGATATAACCCGATACACTCCTGCTGTCATCATGGTCAGATTGGAAGCTGAAGTCTGTGAACCCCACAAGTTTCAGATCTGACTCGCCATAAACCAACCATTGGTCCTTAGTATTTCTCAAATACTTAAGGATCGCTTTAACCACTTTCCAGTGGTTTTCTCCAGGATCAGATTGGTATCTACTCACTACTCCTAGTGAGTATGCCACATCTGGTCTTGTACATGTCATGGCGTACATGATAAATCTCACGGCTGAAGCACATGGGACTCTACTCATACACTCTCTCTCTTCAGGAGTTGTCGGACAATCCTTCTTAGAGAGAGAAATTTCTTGGCCTATCGGTAGATAGCCCTTCTTGGAATTCTCCATGCTGAACCTCTTCAGCACAGTGTCTATGTACATGGACTGGGATAACCCAAGCATCCTTTTAGATCTATCCCTATAGATCTTCATCCCTAGGATGTAGGATGCTTCACCCAAGTCCTTCATGGAGAACTGTGATGACAACCAAACTTTTATTCTCTGTAGTGTGGGGATGTCATTCCCGATTAAGAGAATGTCATCCACGTACAAGATAAGGAATACCACAACTAGACCATTTGCCCATTTATAGATGCAGGGTTCTTTTCCATTCTTAATGAAGCTATACGTTTTGATCACCTTATCAAAATGCATGTTCCAACTCTGAGAAGCTTGCTTCAATTCATAAATGGATCTCTGAAGCTTGCACACCTTGGACTCATCTGTGGATGTAAACCCCTCAGGTTGTATCATATACACCTCTTCGATCAGCTCTCCATTCAGGAAAGCTGTCTTTACATCTATCTGCCAGATCTCATAATCTAGATGGGCAGCTATTGCAAGCATTATCCGAATAGATTTGAGTATTGCCATAGGGGAAAATGTCTCGTCATAGTCAATACCATAACGTTGACGATACCCCTTGGCTACCAGACGGGCTTTATAGGTCTCCACCTTTCCGTCTGCTCCCCTCTTCCTTTTGAAGACCCATTTACACCCAATGGGTTTAACCCCTTCAGGTGGGTCAACCAATGTCCATACATCGTTGACCTTCATGGACTCCATTTCGGATTTCATGGCTTCAAGCCATTTCTCAGAATCAGGTCTCTGCATTGCATCCATATAGGTGATCGGATCCTCATTATTCTCATCAAGTTCGATGGGATCACCGTCCCGGACCAAGAAACTGTAGTATCTGTCCGGCTGACGTGGTACTCTACCAGATCGCCTTAATGGTGTAGGTATATTGGGCTCCGGATCTGATCTAATCATATCCAACTCAGGTTCAGCTATTGGTGTTGGTCCTTCTACCTGTTGAACTTCATCAAGTTCAACCTTAGAGGCAACGGTTCCTTCACCAAGGAACTCTTTTTCTAAAAAGATTGCCTTAAGGCTGACGAACACCTTTTGTTCATCAGCATGGTAGAAAAAATATCCTTTTGTCTCTTTGGGGTACCCTATGAATGAGCATTTGTCAGACCTAGGTCCAAGTTTGTCTGTGACTAATCGTTTGACATAGGCCGGGCACCCCCAGACCCTAAGGTGTGAAAGTGTTGGCTTACATCCCATCCATATCTCATATGGAGTCTTAATTACAGACTTACTTGGAACCCTATTTAACAGATAACTGGCCGATTCGAGTGCATATCCCCAGAAGGATATTGGCAAGCTAGCAAAATCCATCATGGATCGGACCATGTCTAACAGAGTCCGATTCCTCCTTTCAGACACACCATTATGCTGTGGTGTTCCTAGAGGAGTCCATTGAGAGAGAATCTCATTCTCTCTTAGATATGTGAGAAACTCACTAGAAAGATATTCTCCTCCTCGATCAGATCGAAGAGTTTTAATACTCTTCCCAGTTTATTTTTTTACTTCACTTCGGAATCGTTTGAACATTTCAAATGAATCTGACTTATGTTTCATCAGATAGACATATCCATATCAGGATAGGTCATCCGTGAAAATTATAAAGTAGAAATATCCACCTCTAGCACTGGTGCTCATGGGCCCGCATACATCAGTATGTACTAGGCCCAAGAGCTTAGTAGCTCTCTCACCTTTTCCAGTAAAAGGTGACTTGGTCATTTTACCAAGAAGACAGGACTCACAGGTTAGAAGTGATTCACAATCACTGACTTCGAGGATTCCCTCTTGAGTCAACCTGTTTATTCTGTTCTTGTTTATATGACCTAGCCTACAGTGCCATAAGTAGATATCTGACACACTATCTAATCTAGGGTGCTTGCCAGTAGAATAAACTCTTATCAGGCTTGATCTTTTTGGTCTGGCTCTACACTGATGTCCCAGCCTGAACTTGCACCTTCTTCACTTTCTTCTTCTTGTTCTTTTTTCCTTTCTCAAAAGGTCGAGAACCAGAAGACAAACCTCCCACTTAGTTCACCGACTCCTTGTGAAGTTGGTGATCCTTCTCAAAGTTTTGAAGCAACCCCAAAAATCCATGGTAGTTCTCTTCAGGCTTTGTCATTCTATAATGAGTGAGGAATGGGAGATAAGACTTGGGCAGCGAGTTCAGTATTGCATCTTTCCCAAGCTGCTCATGCAAGAAAAAGTCGAGCTCGCTCAATCATTCCATCAGCTCGATCATGTACAATACATGATCAGTGACAGAGGCACCATCCTGCATTTTGACGTTGAAGATGGCACAACTAGTCTTGTGCCTCTCTACGTCATCGGGTGTGCCAAAGGCATCCTCCAACACTTGAAGCATATCCTTTGGCTGAGCCATCTTGAATCTGCAACTGAACTCATCGCTCATGGCAGCCAGTATGACACAGCGCACCGTGGTCCGGTCACTGAGCCACTTCTGGTAAGTGTCTCTGACTGTTCCACGTGTATTGGCGGCTGGCTCCTCAGGTGCAGGATCCATTATCACATATAGGATCCATTCATGCTCCAAGACTATCTTCAACTTTCGATACCAGCTATCGAAGTTGGGTCCCACCAACTTATCATTGTCCAACAATGATCGGAGCGATAGAGAAGTGGCCATATTTGCACAAAGGAGAACCATAACCTAATTAGTAATTGATTCATTAAACCTAAAGATTTAGACTTTAATCAAAAGGTTTCTCCTACTATTTTATTCGAATTGGTAGCCTCTACCTCCAACTTGAGGAATTATCCTAATTCCTTAGCAAGTACTAGAATCCACTTAGACTGCACACAAGCCCAACTTTGGTTGGTCAACCCATGTACATCTAAGGGTAGGTTCATAATCAATTGTTTCTCTAAACGATTTCTAGTAATTTTAATTTTGCCCCAAAAACCTAATCAGTAGGCTTTGGCCTCCACTGTAAGGATCCAGTTAGGTCCAACCATTAACATGATCATACATGGTGTATCTAACCAACGAATGATTAAGCCCAACTTTGGTTGGCTCACCTAACCACCATTAGAGAGACACTTCCAAGTCGTCATATGATGAGTGATAATTCCATTAGTCAACAAGCACCAGGCCTTTGGGTCTGCAATGATTATTGAGTTAATGGACTCATTATCAAACACCTTAATGGGAGGCTATGATTCAGTTATCTCCATAACTTTATCATTTTAAGGACCTAATAATTTTTGAGGATTTAAATAATATAGAGGATGAAGTCAGATGAACCAGCTTATCATGATCCTCCCACTGGCTTCACCAAGTCAGCTTAAGGGAGACCAGGGCTGGTCTAGGAGCACCTAAATCAGTCACACTGATTTACCTAGCTGACATGGGTCAGCTCAAATAGTCAAGTGATCCGATCAAAACATAATTTCACCAAGAGGCCAGGTAAGTTCGATCAGTGGGAGGGTCTGCCAAAGCTTGCCTTAGACACCATCAGAAATGGCTAGGTAAGCGAGCTCCCAATTAAAAACCATCGATCTGGTTTATCTTAGACACCAACTGGTTTAATTAGTTTCGATTAGATCAACCTAACAGTTCGTGCTAGACCGCTTAGCCAAGAATCAAGTCCATTTGGTTCTCGTTAAAGACATGGACTTGACCAACTACAATATTGTAATTGATCTAGAGAATCCTTGACCTAATCTAAGACAACAATTGATTAGATTTAGTCAATTCTCTAATTAAGTCCATCTTCAATCTAACCATAGGTCTAACCTAATTAATGGACCTAATTTCCGCTAACCCATTAACCCAATGTGTTATGGTTTGTGTCTTAGGTTCTTCAATTCACAATCCTAGAACCTATTCAAACAACTTCTTAATTCTTAATTAAGTTTTGGGCTGAGGGTTGGGTTTGGCTTTTCAAAAAATAATTTTCATATTTGTAAAATAATTTTACAATATGATTCTACCAACCATATTGTATGTTTGATTCATAATCAAGATGCAAGTGAAATAAATATGAAACTACTTTAGATCCAATCTAAACAGGTTCATGTAATTGAAACAATTTCAACTTTAAATAATTTTTTTGCATAAAAATTATTAACAAAGAGATTTTATTTCAGATTTAAATATCTTTTAAATCTAATAAATCATAAATTTAATCTAGATCATATCTAACAAATTTATGATTAAAGATAGATCTACACAAACTAGGACAACCTTTGCACTGTAAGGGGTAAACCTTACAGCAGGACAACCTTGCAGTTTGTGATTGATCTAAAATTTTAATTTTAGATTTAATAATCAGATTATAAATTAGATATAATCTAAAAAATAATCTAAGCTTGTATAAATAATTATGTAATAAAGAACCTAAGCTCTGATACCAATTGTAGGAACCTTATCTAGGGTTTCAGGGTTAGATCTTGAAACTTTTTCAAGATCATACAGCGGAAGACTAAAATAAATCAAAATTTATTTTCTAAAATTAGAAAATACCTAGATCTAAGATTCTATTACATGATTATTACATAGCATTAAATCAGAAATTAAAATATATAAATATAGCATGAACTACATGTTGATCATATCAACATGTTTCTATACTACATCTAATGTATGTATTAAATAATAGATCAGATCTATTACCTTGCAAGTTAGACATTCTAACCTTGTTGATCTGGGATTGAGGATGATGTTGCAAGCTGCACACGCATCCGGCCTCTAGGAGTCATCCACATGAGCCCATGAATCTCGATCAGAAGTCCTGCTTCAGGAAATCAGCACAGTATGCTAGTACTGCGCTGATCCTTCTTTGATGGTTGATCAGGTGCCTCCTTCTTCTTGATTTGGACTCTTCCAAAAGTGGAAAATAGAAGGAGGAGTTTCAGGTCTGAGACACTCTCAGAAAAACCAAGATGGAGGGAGGAAAGATATGAAAACAAAAACCCTAGAAGAAGACCCTCTTCTTCTTCACATTTTTCTCTCTAGACACCCAAACTTGCATCTTTTATATCTTTACAACCCATAGGTATTTCTCTTTGATTTTTGGATGGCACAAAGGTATCTCAAATCTCTAACTTTACTTAAAATTTTATAAAGAAACTCATCTTATATAGAGAGATATTATAGAGTCCTTATCTAGGTCAAACACCTAGTCAAGGCTTATCCAAACATGGCAAGTTAAGGGACGCCCAACTCTTGAGCACCTCCTTCATATTTTTGTGCATGGATCATCAGAAAAGGGTGCACAATGTATACCCTAAAAGCCACAAAAATTCTAAAAAAAAAATTTGGTGCAAAATTGAAAGAGTTTTGGATTTCTAAAACTCTATCTCATAGAATTTGAAATCCAAACTTATTCCTTTTAGATTTGATCCAAACCACCTTCCATGTAAGAAAGAAGAGAGGAGACCTTTTGTGAACATGGGAGAGATCTGGGAGAGGGCTTTTGTCACACAAAATAAGTGGAGATTGGCGTTGAATAAGAGAGAGGACGTGGAGAAGGATTATGTGGCGCAAGGTGGAATCCTAGTCTTACTAGGATTCTGTCTTATGACTTGTTTTAATTTGATTTTCCAAACCAAATCAAATCAAAATTAGATCAACCTAATTAAAATAAATCTTAACCCAATTAAGAACATAATTTAATCAGATTAAATTAGATTTAAATCTGATTTAATTTTCTAATCAAATTAGAAATTAGATTGACCCAAGTCCTAGTTGAACTAGGACTAGTTTTTCCTTGCACTTGGCTTATCCAATAAACCAATTGGACTTGATCCAATCAAGCCCAAATCAAATCTAATTAAATCATATTTAATTAGACTTAATCTCAGCCCATTGGCTTAATCAAATTAAGCCAATCAGTAATCGAATTGCTAATAGATCCTCCTACAACACTTGCACTGGGTTAAATGTCAATCGTATTGATCATTTAACCCTAGAATGATTCTTAATCGTTGATCAACCATCTGATCGGATCATGAACTCTAATGTGTGTGACCTCATAGGTCCGAACCTAAGTCGGTAGCATAGAAACAAATTTCTATACCAATCGAAGTGACCATCTAGCAATGGTACCCGACAATCGGATAGGTCAAATGTGTAGAACAACATCCTTAGAACCCGTGCGGATATAGTTTTCATATAATTCATCCCCTTGACCAAAATGATCATAGGACACCCCAGAGTTTAACTGTCAACTTTGATCAGGTTGTCCACATTGTATTTCAAAATATCAAATCCATCTGATGGATTACTTTGGCCAAGGTTTTGCTAAATTGAAATACAGCGACTCATTCTTCTCCAACTCTTGGAGTGGTCAATCCCATCTCGATCACACTCTGACTTCGCAAGTACTTGACTGTGCCCAGAAGCCTTCCGTCTCTGAATTAGAAATTCAGTTAGTCCAGTACCAAAGCACAGTGAGTTGCTTGCAAGTCACTGAGGTGATCTCAGGTCTAAGGAACACTTATACCTATATCCCATCAGAGACATTCTCGACAGCAGAATACTCTGGAGTTGGTCACGTTCAATGATGATGTACCCTTACATCTCATCTGTATGCCATACCAGTGTCTCCACACTCCTTGGTTAAGAGGACAACCAACCCATATGGCCTACAGCGACCTATGCTCGATAGAAGCTGTTGTCCTTATTAACAGCCTATCATTTGGTCGTGAACAGTTTTAAGGACTAATCGATAAATCCTCTCTTTATCGAATCTAAATAGTCCTAAGGACTTCATCATAACAACGAAGTTCATTAGAAGATGAAAGCTTATGATGAAAATACCAAATATATTTTATTTATTAATAAATCAATTACAATACTTGGTTGCTCAACCGTCAATAGCTTGACGATTGGCTTTTTGGGACACATTTTCCAACATGTTTCACAACCTCAGAACCAAGAAAAACTTGCCCCAAACTGGGAAGGCCCGTATGAAGTCAAGGAGGTAGTCCAGCCCGGAATATACTATCTAAAAGAGCTCGGAGGAGCAGACTTTCCGCGACCATGGAATTTGAAAAATCTACGAATGTATTACCGATAACTTTTCCTTAAATAAAAGTTTTATATTTGCATATTTTTTATTTTGGCATGAGCTTATAACGACAGGGAGTAGCTCCTTCAGACAATCGAAATTAAGCATGTCAGGAACAAGAGGAGAACCTCATCCTGACACAAACGAAGGCCCGGTTATTTAGAGATCGAATGGGGGGAGAGGCCCTTGCAACGGCCTTTATGCGCCCCCACAGTCGTGTTAGGAATAGGAGGAGAATCTCGTCCTAACATGAGCAAGATCGAAGACCCGGTTATTTAGAGATCGGATGGGGGGAGAGGCCCTTGCAACGGCCCTTATGTGCCCCCACAGTCATGTTAGGAACAGGAGAAGAACCTCATCCTAACATGAGCAAAGTCGAAGGCCCAGTTATTTAGAGATCGGATGGGGGGAGAGGCCCTTGCAACGGCCCTTATACGCCCCAACAGCCATGTTAGGAATAGGAGGAGAATCTTGTCCTAACATGAGCAAGATTGAAGGTCCGGTTATTTAGAGATCGGATGGGGGGAGAGGCCCTTGCAACGGCCCTTATGCACCCCCACAGTCATGTTAGGAACAAAAGGAGAATCTCATCCTAACATGAGCAAAGTCGAAGGCCCGGTTATTCAGAGATTGGATGGGGGGAGAGGCCCTTGCAACGGCCCTTTTGTGCCCCCACAGCCCTGTTAAAAATAGAAGAAAAACCTCATCCTAACATGAACTGAAATTGATCGTGTCGGCAACAGAAGGAGAACCTCATCCTAACATAAACGAAGATCTGATCGTTTGAGATCGGATGAGGGGAAGGGCCCCCTCAGCATCTCCTCTACACCCCTACAATCCCGTTAGGAGCAGAGGAAAAACCTTCGCCCAAACATAAAGAAAGGGGAAGAGAAAAAGAAAAAGCGACGAGCTACACCAGAGATAAGGAAAAAATGAACTACATCTAAGACTCAAGGGACCTCATCTTAACGAGGAAGAAAACTCTTGTCAAAAATTCTCAGTCTCTAAGGAGGAACCCAACACTAGCAGGAGAAAATAGACTTCCTCAAAGTAATGAGAAGTTTGGGCCCTAAGCTCGAACATCGGGAGAAAGCGTTAAACTTGAATGGCCTCGAAAAGACCTTTGGTCATGAACAAAAAGGGCGAGTCAACATAGCAATGACCAGAAACTTTCAAACAACGTCGACATCGAATAAGACAAAAGACAAGAGAGGTTCGGTAAATGACAACTCAGAGCAATATTATACAAGGTGATGAGAAAATTTTATTTTATTTCATTAGTAAAGAATGCATTATAAAAGCCTTTGAAGGCCAAAAAAAAAGAAAAGAAACAACCAAAAAAGAAAAGAATACATGGAATAAAAGGTAAAAAAGCTCTAAGGAAGCTTGGCTTCTTCAGACTTTGGACTTTCGATTTCAGCCATTGTCAGAGATTGCTTTAAGTTCTTAACTTCTTCTTCCAGTTCCTTCTTTCTTAAAAGCATCTCTCGATACATTTGGTGGAACCGCCAGCTTTCACCCTCCGACTCCCGAAGCCTCTTCCTCAGAACCTTGGACTCCGCCTCGGTATCCTTGACCGCCTGCTGCTCGTAGGCCAGCTGGATTTTCAACCGCTGCAGTTCGACCTTCTCCTGCCCAAGGGCCATGGACAGTTCTTCCATAGTCCCCCTCAAGGAGTGGAGCTCGTTGGAGCCTCGAACTGTAACGGCCTGGGCTCTCTCAGACAACTACCTCTGGAGGCGGGCGACCTCGTCGATCGTCGTCTTGAGCCTCCTTCGGTAATCATCTACTTGCCTGCACCAGCCGACTCGGTAGGCATTGTAGTTTGCCTCGATGTCCTGCAACTACTTTTGGAGGTCAGAGAATTTCTTCGACCAGTCTCGATCATGGTCAGCCTGGGTTGTAAGCCAGGACGAGCTCCCTTCCAACTGGCGATCTTCTCCCGTGCAGCCGCCAGCTCGACCTCAAGGGAGCTGATCTTGGAAGCCTGAGTCCAAGATCAGTTGCTAGCGCATTTTTGGAGTTCCTTAAGCTCCTTCACGAAGTCAGCCTTCTTCCGGATGTAGTCCATGAAGCCCTTTTTGTGGAGGTCCCGAAGGCGAGTAACCTCCGCGGTGGCTTTCGAATGGCTCTTCATCAGTCGATGAAGTTTGTCATCCAACTTCTTTGATTTCTTCATTAGATGATGAAGTTCCCTTCTCAAATCCCAGATCATCGACTTCAAAGGGATCCCCTACGGCAAAGGAAGAGCTTCGGCAGGGCACTGTTGTTAGGAGACAAGAGCGTCATAACACAAATCAGTGCAAGAAAATAAAAGAGAAGAAAAAGGATGTAGAGTAAGAAAAAGGAGCTCTCTGTAAAGAAGAATCCGATTTCATTGATTAAATAGTTTTTAAGTACAAGAGAACGAGAAAAAATCACAACAAAGAAAAAAAATACAAAATTAGAGGTTTCAGACCTCTGGGGCAGAAGTGGAGGAGATCGATGCCCCCAGAAGGTCGGTCGCGACAGTCGTGGCAGTCGAAGAAGTTTTGGCTGGTGGAAGATCGACAGTGGCTTCAGAAGGTCCGGCTTCATCATCGGACGCTTCATCTAAGAAGCCGAGGTCCAGTTCGAAAAACTTTCCGACCACCTTCTCCTGGTAGAGCTCGAAGCCCTTGATGAAGGCGGCCTGGCCGAACTGGACCTTCAGATCCCTCATCTTGGAGGAGATTTTAAACTCCTCCACTGCTCGGACCCTTGCCTCCGAGACCAAGGTCGGGATCTGCACCTTCAGCTCGGAGACCTCGACCTCTGCCTTCTTTCTTTCCTCCTCCAGGGCGGCCCTCAGATCTGTCGAGGTTTGTCCCTCCTTCTGCAATGCCTCTTGGAGACTCGCGACCTTGGCGATCTTCTCCTTGAGGCAGGCGGCCTCGGCCAGGTGACCTTCCTCCGCCTGGGCCGCTTCCTTCTTAACATTATTCATCGCCTCGATGTTGGCGATGAGCTTGTGTCCAATCTGCAAGAGCGGCCAGGGAGTCAATATAAAAGCTAAGGAATAAGCTAAGTAAAGAAGCGAGAAGAAGAAAAAAGTAAATTGACCTACCTTGAGAAAGGACCCCAGAGAGTCCTAGACCCGCTGCTCAGGATCAGCATGGACGATTCTGTGGATGACCTCAGGCAGAATGAACCCATCGACCAACCTCTTTATTAAATTCCTATTGTTGAAGGGATTCTCCCTCGGATCCTCTTTAGAGCCGTCGGCCTCCTCGATGGCAGCCCTGTTGCTGCGGCTCTTGCGGGCCAATGTCTTCTTCCTCCTCCTCCTTTCGGCCCTCGGTGCCTCCTTGGGGTGAGACCCTGGAGCGGGAACCTCGATCAGGGGGCTTCTTGGAGAAGCTCGGGGGACTGCAGGCTCGACGTCGGAGGGGGCGTCGACGGCAATGGCCGCCTGGGCCGGCACGATCGAGCTCATCTCTTCCACCCTAGCCCTCTTCGCCGCCCCCAAGGATGCAGCGCCTTTCCTTTTGTGGGCCTTGAGACCTTTGGTTAGCATTCGAGCTACGTCTGCATCCATATCTGCAATGAAAGAAGATCAGCGCAGCTTAGAAAAAGTACAAGAAGAAAGGGGAAGCAGTGAATGACCAAAGAAAAAAATAAATAAAAATACTGACAGGGTTGAGAGGGCTTAGGCCGATATTAAATAAGAGTTGCTCCTTCAGAAGGTTGGAGAGAAGAGGAGCTGGATAAGCCTCGAGTTTATTGGAGGCTTCAAGGTCTTTCCTTCCCAGGCTAGAAGCCCGACGGATGGAGTCCCTCAGGGAGCCCCATGGGGGCAACCCCAACTCCAAGGTCGGGCATCAGACGTAGAAGTACCTCTCCTTCCAATTGTAGATAGAAGAGGGGGCGCCTTTCAGCAACCCCTTTCTACCGAACTAGGGGGAGAAGTACCACCAGTCCTTTGCCGAAGGATGATGCTTGAAGGTATAGAAATTTCTAAACAAAAAAATATTGGCCGAACTTCAGCTAAATGATAGAGGGAAAAAAATCCTATCAGAAATCTAAAGGAGTTCGGCGCTATAGAAACTAGAGAAATATTTAAAAAACAAAAAAGAACAACGACAAAAGGTGGAAGCGAAAGTCGAAGCCCGGTGCGGATAGCTTCCTGATATAGGCAGAAGCGGCCAAGAGGAGGGGCATTAGCCCGGTCTGTTGGCCTGGAAAGCTCAAACTCATACTTTGGAGGAACCCCGTACTGAATCCTGATTAGCGAGAGTTCGTCCGAAGTCAGAGTACTAGGAATGGTGTCTGGTACAAAGATCGAATGAGATTCATCTACAAAACTAGGATTTTATGGGACTGAAACGGACGAACTCCTAGAACTGCTAGAGGAGGAAGTGTTGGAGGACATTTTGAATCAAGAGAAAACCTTAAAAAAATTGAAAAAAAATCGAAAAAAATAAGAAACAGGGTGCTCGCAAAAAATCGAACGGGCAAAATGCAAAGAAGGAAAAATGAAAGAATAGTAAGGAAAAAAATGGGGGTTCTGAAACTAACCTAGGCTGGTCCGAGAGATGAAGAAGGGCAACGAGGGTGATAGGGGTCGACCCAAAGAGCACCTAAAACTGAGAGGGACACGCTGGAGGAAGACGAAGCTCTCAGGGAAGAAGAAGGGGACCGAAGAAAATCTCAGGCAAAGTGAAATCCCTAAAGGAGGGGAGCGGGTTTAAATAGGCAACGAGGTCCGATGCAATAATGATTGTAGATCTCCCTTGGCCGATCTACAACCGCCGCGTGTCCCACTCATCATAGCAGGCGGCTGACGACTGACAAAATTATTATTGCATCGTGCCTAGAGCAACGCTCCAATGGAAATTTTGAAAAAATCTTTTCAGATCATCTCGATTTGAAAAGACTCCAGCACCAGTGCGCCAAACGCCAAAATATCTGAAAACAATCGAGTGCGAAAATCGAGGGAGGCAACTTGACTGTGAAAATTTCTCTGTACTTTCTTCATTCGAAATTCGAACTCAAAAGTAGGGAGACTAGTGTTGGGTATAAAATAACCCCAGCCGAAGTTCGTAAGAGACCAACCCTCCCAGGGCTCTTCCGGCTTCCGACCTTATGCGGCGTCTTTCTGAACTCCCCCGGCCATCCGAGCTTCCACAATACCATCCGAACTCCTCCAGCAGTCGATCTTCCACAGTGTCCTCCAGATTCCTCCAATGGATGAACTCTTATCGTGCTATCCAGACTTCTCCAATAATGAGCTCCTCCATTCATCTACCGGACTGCTCCAAATGCTCTCTAGACTTCATTATCGATCAATTTTCTACAGTGATCGACTACTCTCCGAATCTCTTCCAGATTTTTTTTTGCCGCGATCGACTTCACTTCGAACTTCTTTTGGACTTCATCAACGACTGAGCTTCTCCAGCAGTAGGACTTCTACAGTAACCAGACTCTATCTAAGTTTCTACGGTGGTCGACCGCCTTTCGAATTTCATCCAAGCTCCTACAAGAGCCGGACTCCGTCCGAACTTCTACAGCGAATGGATCCCAGATGAACTTCTACAACGGATAGGCTCCAGCAGTCGGATTTCTACTCCAAACTTCTATTGCAAGCAGACTTCATCTGAGCTTCTACAATAAGCGATCTCCATCCAGACTTCCACGGCAACCGATCTCCATCCGAGCTTCTATAGTAAGCGGCCTCCTTCCAGACTCCTACAAGAATCGGATTTCGTTCGAACATCTACAATAGAATTGAATCCCAAACTCCTCCAACATTCAACCTTGCACAGTATCCTCAAGACTCCTCCAGCGGATGAACATTCATAATGCCACACGAACCCCACTATCGATCGACCTTCTGTCGGATTTCTCTTGAAATCGGACCTCTCCGGCAAACAATCTTCAGACGAGCTTCTACATCAGGCAAATTTCAGACGGACTTCTCTAGCAATCGGACTTCTACCAGACTTCTCCAACAGAAAGTTTTCATCCGAGCTTCTACAGTAGATGACTTCCGCCTGCAGCATCAGCGCCTAAGGCACCCAACAATAGTGGAGTCGTTAACAACCTCAAAAACATCTGAGCTTCTCTTAGATTGCTGAGATAGAGAGCCATTCCGCTCCACCAGATGTCCCAATCGAGCTTTAGTCGTCCAGCCTGAACTCTCCGGCAAGTTGCGACAACGGACACCACTCCACTCTCTGTAACAGATTCCACGTGGCCCCACCACTCTCTGACAAGTTGCGACAACGGACACCACTCCACTCTCTGTAATAGATTCCACGTGGCCCCACCACTTTCTGGCAAGTCGTGACAACAGACACCACTCCACTCTCTGTAACAAACTCCACGTGGCCCTGAACGGCCCACTACCAGGTAGTTACGGACGTCGCTGTCAAGCGATTACGCTCCCTCGTCTATAAAAGAGATCCCCCAGATACGTTTTCCTCTAAGCTCTAAACTCTATCTCGAAACTCTGTTAAAATCTTATTTGAGTGCTCCATTTCTGTTGAAGCAGAGTACTGACTTGAGCGTCAGAGGATCTTGTCGGAGCACCTCCAACTCTGGTTTAGACTTCCCTTGTAGGTCCCAACGGCGGATACGATCCCCATGACTCCAGCTTCTCTGGCATTGGCGGAATTCTGCACCAACAAGTGGGAGTCATTGTTTGCATCTTAAAGTTCCTATAAGTAAATATAACGTTAAGTACAAAAGTTAAACTTGAATCTCTACTCTCGTAGTTAAACAATGTCAGCCTCAAATTCTCTAGCTCGTATCCTTAAAACCAATAATTTGATTGGTCAAATTACAAACACTGACTCCAAAATCTCAGGATTGTCATGACTTCAGAAAAACTAAGTCATATACTCGATCAAAAATCCATAGTGCTACCAAATCATCCTACTGTTGAGCAAAGGACTGCTTATGAAAAGTAAATGGATGAAGACAGTCGAGTCAAGTGCTATATACTGGCTTCTTTGTCAAATGAGTTGCAAAGCTAGCATCAACATATGCCCATTGCCAGAGCTATGATCACTCACCTGCAAGAGTTGTATGGTGAGCAGAGCTATATAGTGCGCTTCGAAGTATCCAAAAAACTCTTCAACTTGAAAATACGTGAAGAGCAGTTTGTCCAGGAGCACTGTATAATAGTGATTAGGGACATTGAGGAGCTTGAGAAGCTCAGGCTGGATATGCAAAAGGAATTACAGATGGATCTAATCTTTCAATCCCTTATAAGTTCATATAGTCAATTTATTGTAAATTTTTATATGAACAAACTCGATTGCACTATTCTTGAACTAGTCAACATGTTGGTCATTATGGAGGAAACCTTAAAAAGTTCAAGGAGCACTGTTCTTGCTGTGGAGTGGACTTCTTCCAAGAGAAAGTCTACTGAGAAGAAGAAGACAAAATTCGCTAAGAAATAGAAGAAAGAGAACAAGCCAAAGAAAGAAGTTCCTAAGAAGACCGAAGTAAAGGGAAAGTATTTCCACTGTGATGTTGAAGGCCACTAGAGCAGGAACTGTCCAATATACCTAGAGAGCCTAAAGATCAAAAAAGATGATAAACCTTCTGAAGGTATGCTCGTAATTGAATCTAACCTTATGATTTCTTCTACTTCTAGTTGGGTATTGGACTCTGGCTCAAGTGCTCATATATACCTTAATGTAGGGTCTAATAGAAAGTAAGAGGTTGAGAAAAGGTGACATGATCCTTTAGGTTGGCAATGGAGCAAAAATTATTGCAGAGATCGTCGGCCACTTATTCTCTTCGAATACCATCTGGTTTTAAATTAGATTTGAAAGACTGCTATTATGTTTCTGTAGCTAGTCAAAATTTAATTTTTGTCTATATGCTAGCACAGGAAGAATTTAAAATTAGTTTCAATAAAGACTTTTGTTCTATTTATTTACAAAATAAATTGGTTGCAAGAGGTCTTTTAATTGACAGTCTATATCACTTGCATGTTGATGCGAATGTGAACTTAAACGAGTAAATAGTAAGTGCCGTAGGCCAAAAGAGACCCAAAGATGAAATTAACTAGAAGTACTTGTGGTACTATAGACTAGGCCATATTGAAGAAGACAGGATAAACAAATTGAAAAAGGATGAGATCCCTGACTCTCTTAACCCAGAGTCGTATCCAGCTTACGAATCTTGCCTTCGAGGAAAAATGGTCAAGTTACCCTTTATAGGACATGGGGAAAGGGCCATTGAGTTACTTGCCCTGGTACATACCGACGTGTGTGGGTTATTTGATGCGCATGCCAGAGGTGGTTATGCCAACTTCATTATCTTTACCGATAATTTGTCTAGGCATGGGTATGTATATCTGATGAAATACAAGTCTGAAGCCTTTAAAAAGTTTAAAAAATTCAGACATGAAGTAGAAAAATAAACTGATAAACCCATTAAGATTCTTCGATTTGATCGAGGAGGTGAATACCTTAGTCAAAAATTTTTAGGATATCTTAAGGACAACGGCATAGTCTCTCAATGGATGCCTCCCAGAACACCTCAGCTCAACAGGATATTCGAAAGAAGGTACAAGACCCTATTGAATAGGTCAGATCCATGATGAGCTTCACTGATCTACCCTTATATCTTTGGGGATATGCCTTGTTAACTGCAATTCACCTGTTGAATAAGATTCTATCAAAGTCTGTTCCTACTGCACTGTATGAGATATGGTTCGATAAGAAGCCGAGTCTAGGTTATCTTAAGACTTGGGGATGTTCGGCCTATGTCAAAAGACAGATGGCTGATAAACTAGAAGATAGATCTATTATAGCTCATTTTATAGGGTATTCTAAAGAATCTATGTGATACTACTTCTACTTTCCACAAGTCCATAATGTGATTGTGAGTTGAAATGCCATATTCCTAGCAGGGTCTCCCAACCTCCTGAAAGGTATATGGGTATGCTTACGGAGGAAGTAAAAGAAATATTCCTTGTGGGAGATAAGGGTTATAGTGATGATCCTAATACCTTTGATGAGGTGATGTTTGACATCGATTTCAAAAAATGGTTAGATGCTATGAAGTTAGAAATTGACTCAATGCACTCGAACCAAGTATGGACCTTAGTGGATCCACCTGAGGATATTGTACCCATTGGATGTAAACAGATCTACAAAAAAAAAATAGGTACCGATGGTAAGGTAGAGAGCTATAAAGCTAGGCTTGTGGCTAAAGGTTATAGTCAATGCGAGAGCATTGACTATCAAGAAACCTTCCATCCGCTATGCTCAAATCCATCCACACACTGCTTGTTGTTATAGCTTACTATGAATATGAAATCTGATAGATGAATGTGAAAACTGTCTTCCTGAATGGATATCTTGAGGAAGATATCTATATGAAGCAGCCTATGAGTTTCACATCTAGTGATGGTGATCACAAAGTTTGCAAGCTGTAAAGGTCTATATATAGATTAAAACAAGCTTCTCGGAGTTGGAACCATCATTTTGATAAAATGATCAAATCATTTGATTTCATAAAAAATGAAGAAGAACCATGTGTATACAAAAGGGTCAGTGGGAGCATTATAACATTCCTCGTATTGTACGTGGATGATATCCTCCTCATTGGGAATGATATTCTCATACTGACCACGGTCAAAAGATGGTTGTCCAAGGAATTCTCCATGAAAGACCTAAGGGAAGCATCTATATTCTTGGAATAAAAGTCTATAGAGATAGACCTAAACGGATGCTAGGCCCGTCACAAAAGCTGTACATAGAGAAAGTACTGAAGAGGCTCAAAATGAAAAACTTCAAAAGAGGACTTTTACCTCTTAGGCATGGTATTAATCTTTCTAAGATGATGTGTCCGACCACATCTGAGAAAGTTCAGCACATGAATAGGATTTCTTATGTCTCAATCATAGGAAGCCTCATGTACGCTATACTATGTACTCGACCTGATATTGTCCTTGTTGTGAGTGTCACAAGCAGATATCAGTTGAATCCAGATGAGGAGCACTGGGTACCTGTGAAGAACATCCTTAATTACTTAAAAAGGACTAAGGATTTGTTCTTGATTTTTGGAGGAGATTCTGAGTTATGAGTTAAAGGTTATACAGACTCAGACTTTATGTCTAATGCTGATGATAGAATATCTACATCAGGATGTATTCTTATTCGATATATTGGAAGGGTTCTGAGTAATCGATCAATGGAAGCTGACTATACTGTAGATGTGTAGGATGAATTCTGGTTCTAATGTTAGTTGTAAAACTACATATCATGCCATTAGATGCGATGATATAGTACTGCAAAGATAATGGCACCATAGCCTTTGCTAAGGAGCCAAGATCTCACCAGAAGTCTAAGCACATAGAGCAGCAGTATACACGACTACCTCGAAAAAAAACATGTCGAGGTCCGAAGAGTAGACTCTGCAGACAACGTGGTAGATCCACTGACAAAGCAGTTGAGCCAACCAAAAATGGAAGTCTACTTTGAGAAGATAGAACTTAGATTTGTGGCCAATTGACTTTATTCTAAGTGGGAGATTGTTAGATGTATGTCCTAAAAGTCAATATGACTGACACATTATAATAAATCTAAAAAATAATTTTATACTTAATACATTGATATGACCAATAAAAGGGCAAGTTTAAATTTCATTCAAGTGTGATGTGTTCTTGAATCATCTATGAAATTAATTTTTGATATATATTCTCAAAGAATTGAGAATTAGAGATATATATTTAATTCCTAAATGCTCCCAATTATAGGATCATCATGAGAATGGTGATCGATTTGGATAGATTGGTACACAGATCACTTCCTTCAAGATAGATGATTTTTAGTCTATAGTGTAGAGACACTGAACGATGAGTGCGGGTAGTTGTTAGAGAACAACTAGTACTGAGCGTGACCATATGAGAGATCACTTGGATTTCTACTCGATCATCAGTGATCATCTCGATGCTGTAGTTGTGTGACTGATCTTTTAACTTGAGATGGTACTGCTGCATGCAGTATGGCTGCTGGAGTTTGATTGACACATAAATATGGATCTCAATGAGCCCTTGTAGTTGATATTGATGACAGTTGGTTCACTATAGGAGTAGGGTATGCATCAAGATGGGATCTATCGATCTTGGTAGAAAGGAGTAATCCTATAGGATTTGAGAGGCTAAGTCTGAGAATCTGTGGTCACAGTAGTGTGATTGATGGAAAGGAGTTTTCATAAGAATCATATTTGGACTTGAGCTGATCAAATCTATCGTATGACTGATGTTGAGGTTTGACGATTTATCTATGACTTGCCATCTAGTTGGGACTCACGATAGAGGGATTGAATCACACGTTAACTACACCTAGAGATTCATTTCAGTTCTATTGGGTTGCCACTACATACTTCTAGATGTCATTGATGGATTGTGAGAGCTCACTAGGGTTGTTCTAGATCGACAATCCTTGATGAGTTAGAGTGAAATTATTCTGACCCATTGAAAAGAGTTTCGATGATACTTTGATAGAGATCATTATATATCTCACTACCAGATAGAATTGAATCTATGAGATCACACAATAAAGAGATTAGGTCTGAAATTAGCAATTGAGCTTACAAAGTGTCAATTGGGTTTAGAAAAATCCAATTGGGTTCAAGGTAACCTTGCTAGCATATAGTTGGACCTAATTTCTTTTTTATGTTTGGATTTCTTATTTGATAAGATAATTTAAACTTAATTACCTACTAATAACCTAAATGAATAAGATTTATTAGACTCCAATTATTGGGTGTCTAAGGTTTTGGATCAACTAAATTAGAGTGCAATTCTCTAATTAATATTCCTTGATAGTTATTATGGGGCACCACCTTGATTGGATCAAGTTGGGTATGTCTCATGATTAGAGGGCTTATGGATCTCATATGGGGCATCACTTGGGTGCAAAAGAGGGTGTGAAATAATAGGTGCAAGGGCTTCAAGAGTTGGCACCTAATAGGATTCCTAATGTAAGTTAAATAACTTAAGTTATTAGGAAACCCAATGCAAGTAGGACTTGTATTATGAAATTGAATAGGATTCAATCTTCATGCCTATTTAAAAAGACCTCTCCTAAGGTCTCTATAGCATCCAACCAGCAAGCCCCATGCCACAAAGAGATCCCCCCCACCCTCTCTTCCTCTCCCTTCTTCTTCTCCCTTGGACGTCCCACACGTCCTCCATATTTGGGGCATCCCTTCTTCCTCATGCCCAAGGCTGGCTGGGCATCCCCTCCTTGCTAGTTCCTGGTGTTTGGTAGTAGCACAAGTAAAGGATAAAGATAAGAGAATAAGAAGATCAAGAAAAGAGATCAAGTGTTGATCGCGATCTAGGCTTCGTTCAGATTCAGTAGGCTGGATTTTCTTAGAGAAAAAAATTTACTTGAAGAGAGCTGTTCCAGGCTGGTCCTGAGTGGATACTCGTAGAGGCCAGACACTTGTGCAGCTAGAATAAAATCTCATTTCTTCCAAATCTAGATTTGAAGAAAGGGATTACGAAACAGGTATGTGATTTGATCACAATTTAAATTTCAGCTTATATCAAATTTAGCACATGAACTAGATCCTTGTGGTTTTATGTTTTTATATATGCATGATTCAGATTAAAAGTATTTTAATCTTATATATTACTACGGTATTTAGAAAATAAAGTTTTGAAACACACATGCATGCCCCAAACCTCGAATTCCAACATCTGAAGCCTACACCATCCAAGATCTTACCATCGAGAGGTGGTTTTGGGAGCTTGATAAGCATATCGATGCCATCCACAACACCTCTCCAGCACAGCCCAATGATGGGTTCAACAGTGAGCCGCCCTTCGCCCTGAGGAGAATGCAGAAGCCACTTCCTCGGCACTTTAACGTGCCTCAGTTTGAGGCCTATGATGGGACCACCGACCCCATCAATCATCTGGAGGCTTCCAAGATGGCAATGCTCCTTCACAGAGTGACGGATGGTATCCTCTATCGAGCGTTCCCTACTACTCTCAAGGGGGCAGTTCGAGAATGGTATTCAAGCTTGAAACTAGCCTCAATCCACTCTTTTAAAGAGTTGTGCCAGTCTTTTGTTGGCCATTTTGTCAGTAACTGATGACAGCAAACATGGTCTGACTACCTCCACACCATCAAGCAAAAGGATAGAGAGTCAATCTGTGCTTTTGTCAATCATTTTAATACGGCGACCCTGAAGGTTTGCACCTAGATCAGTCGATCGTGATATTTGCTATGATGGGTGGACTTTTGAAGTATGACCTTAAAAAGTCATTAGTGAAGATTTTTTTTTAGGATTATCCTGATATGCTTGCCCATGCAGAGAAGTATGCCCGCATGGAGGAGGTCTTCGTCGAAGAAGTCCCTGCTAGTTTTGCTGCGGTAGGGCAAAATAAGAAGCACTCCCTAAGGCGGGTGGGGAGAACTTGCTAGCGCTCCTGGTCCCCATTCCAAATGTAGAAAAATGAGGGCCTTCCTTGGAATCACTGACCTTGGAGTCCTTAGAGGGGAGATCGGCAACCTTCATCATGGAGGAGGTACACCAACTACACTCCATTGAACACACCCAAGGCACAGGTGTTAATGTAAATAAGAGAGCAACTCCCAGAAGCAAGGAGGCTTTGGACACTCCTAGATCTGAGGAACCATAATAAGTACTATCTATACCATCATGATCACGGCCACAATACAGAGGAGTGCATAGATCTCCAGGATGATATTGAAGACTTCATCAAGCATGGCCGTCTTGATCGCTTCATCTTGCAGAGGTGAGAGTGGTGAGGAAGGCAGTGGAGGTCTCCTCAGTCAGATGAGCAACCATGACAGGCAGCACCACAGGAAGACCAACCCCCAACTGGCGTGATCAATGCCATTACTAGGGAGCATGGAGCTAAAGGACTCGATGGGGATGGGGAGGCATCAAAGAGACAAAGGATGTAGGGTTATGATGGTATAGTGGAAGTATGGATTTCAAAAATTTAAACTAAGAAATCCTAAATATTAAACTCTAAATTAGGACCTCCTTGATGATTAACAAGCATATGAAATATTTTCATAATATAATTGAAGGTATAGAGGAATACCTGCAATGCTTATTCCAAAATTTCGACAGAATCTCCACCAGGCACCCAAGTGTTCGCCCTCCAATGGTGATCCACATAGGATCTTGATCAAGACACTAACTCCTTAAGATGGTTCCTCTCTCTGAATTCTTCCTCTAAGAACTTCTTTGGGTAGCAGAACCTCAAGGCTTCCTTCCTCTCTCCCTGGCCTTCCTATCTCTACCTTTTTTCCTCTTTGCCTTTCCTAATTCTTTTCCTAGACCTTTGTCCTTAATCGGACTTGTCCTTACTATTTTAAGACTTATCCTAATAAGGAAAGGAAGAGAGCTATTTAGACAATCTAGGAGACTTATAAGAAAAGAGAGATAACGAATAACTCCGAATGATTGAAAACCCCGACACGCGTCCCCTTTTATATCTGAAGATCAGATGCGTTCTGGATTAAATCGCACTGCTCTAACCCAATTATCCATGCCCAAACACATGTTGTTCCACCTTTTAAACACCGATCCAAGTGTTATCTAATATGTGGAATCATCAAAATTAATTTCAAGAGTTGCTTCACGCAGAAGGACTCTTCGGAATTAATTCTCCAGTGTTTCTCTGAAGAGTCGTGCAACCTCATATTTGGCGCCTCACTTCTCCACCCTTGATCAGCACACAATGCCATCCAAGGGTCCACAAGGGAGGCGCTAAAGTGCTTTAGGCATGGAGAAAAATCAGAGATAAAATGTTGCATGAATCAATTTAAGAGACCATAACTATATGGACTCTTATATATGGTGCATGAGTTGTGGGTGGCTAGGTTTCCACATTCATCCAAACTTTTTGATAAAAAAATAAGTGATTAAGAGGTAGAAGGACTCTTCTACTCCTCTTAATAATCTGAAGACCATGCCACACTTATTTTTCATCGGTGATATAAGTGGATAAATATGGAATGTGGCGTCCCATCTCATGGGGCACCATAAAATAGTTATGCACAAAATAAAAACCACAAGCCAGAGAGAGAATCTTTGGCATGTGGAATTCTAGGAAGGAGGTGCCAATACCTTGGCTCAATCAGCCATGAGTTAACCTAATTTAGGACCAAGTCTGATTTGACCTTAATTGGATTTAATTAGCCCAATCTGGAACCAATTTTGAATCAAACTCGAAACTAGGAGCTAGGACTTGCAACATATGCTAGCATGTTCATCCTGCAAAAATGATCTAATCCAATTAAATTTTTGATCAATTTTCTTTATGTGTGATCCATTAGATTTCACATCTAGCTAGTAGTAGGTCCAGATGCAAGTTGATCTGATTTTATTAGAATTTAGTCTAACTGATTTAGGTCCAATCAAGCTGATCCGATCTCAACAATTAAAATCCTTTCTAATTGATAATTGAATTAAACTCTTTAATTTGATCAAATCCATAAGACAAGATTGACGTCTAGCAATGTATCATATCTCTTTGAAAGATATAAAATTTTGATGAAAATATCAAAAATATCTTTTAGTGGTAAGTTACCGGCAATTCATTCCTGTGATCAATCTGCATCCCGAATAAGACTCTAGATATAGAATCATGTCAAATCTAACATTATATTCATATTTCTTTTAATCTTATAATGATGATTTAATTAATGAAATACTAGAAACTCTTTCTAAATTTTATCCTGCTTTGATCAAAGACTCCCTGAATCATCAGTCGATTAGAGTAAGTAAGATGTGATCTTCTCTTACCAGGAGTGATCGATTCCATATTGACCTACTCACAACCTCCATACATATTCCACTATATCCAGAATATCCCATATGTGACTAAGTCATAAATGAGTATGAACCAAAATACAGATTTATGTATACAAGGTTCTATGGTATTCTCAGATCGAAGGATTACATGCATAACTCTCACTATAAGAAAACATCTTTTGATGGGTAAGTTGATTCCATAAGATGTTTCTTAAGTCGGATCAATTCAGTGAACTCATTTTTTTAATGAGCACCCACATCTTTGTATTAGTGTCTCACACAAGTGGCCTATGAGATCAACCACCCTCTCCATCGAGCGTACATAGGAAGTGCCAGTCTATCTGGAACATTGATCCCCTACTAATGCTCCTATGACTAGGAATATTCTAAATCAGGTTTTTTAGGATTTTAGGTCTCATAGGTATGATCTCATCATAACCCTAAAGCCATTGTCCTGATTTATGGAGTTCATCATAATCATTTCAAAATGTAAGATGCAGCACATGATGAAAAATAAATACCTTTTATTTAAAAGTATTAATTGCATGAGTTTGGTAGATTACAAAGAAAACTCATCAAAATATAAATTTTGATTGGCTTGTAGGGCATATTCCTTTCAATCTCCCACTTGCACTAAAACCAATCACCTTTATATTTTATCCCCATACAATTGAGGTGGCGATCGAACTACTGTTGTAGTAGAGCCTTAGTGAATGTGTCTGCTATGTTGTTCTTTGTATCTACTCGTTCAATGACTACATCTTGTCTTTCGACTATTTCACGAACGAGGTGGAAGTGCTTTAGAATGTGCTTAGATTTATGATGAGACTTTGGTTCCTTTACTTAAGCAACAGCTCCAGTATTATCATAGTAAAGTGATATTGGATTCTCAATCTTAGGAACGACACCCAATTCAGTGATGAACTTCTTCATCTAGACAGCTTCTTTGATAGCTTCACTTGCGGCTATGTACTCTGCCTCAGTAGTTGAGTCAGCTGCAGTCTGTTGCTTAGAACTTTTCAAACTTACTGCTCCACCATTTAGAGTAAAGAGATACCCTAAAGTAGACTTGCTATCATCAGGATCTGATTAAAAACTAAAATCAGAATAGCCTTTTAGTTTTAGATCAGATCCTCCATATATCAGAAAAATATCTTTAGTCCTTCTCAAATACTTAAGAATATTTTTCACTGCTTTTCAATGATCCTCACCTGGATCAGCCTGAAATCTACTAACTATACCTAACGTATAGGCAATATCAAGCCTGGTATATAGCATAGCATACATGATTGATCCTACTGCTGAAGTATAAAGAATAGAACTCATTCTATTTTTCTCTTCCAGTGTTTTAGGAGACATCCTTTTAGAGAGATGTATGCCTTGACTCATGAGCAAGTAATATCTTTTACTCCCATCCATGCTGAACCTTTTCAGCACAAGGTTTATGTACCTGGACTGAGACAAACTTAACATCCTCTTAGATTTATCCCTATAGATCTTTATACCTAGTATATAGGATGCTTCACCCAAGTCCTTCATGAAAAACATACTTGATAGCCATATTTTGATCGATTGTAATATTGGGATATCATTCCCAATAAGAAGTATGCCATCTATATATAAAACTAGAGAGATAATGGTACTCCTACTAGTCTTCTTATACACACAAGATTCATCCACATTTTTGATAAAGCCAAACTCTTTGACTGTAATGTCAAAGTGGATGTTCCAACTCCTCGAGGCTTGCTTTAATCCATAAATAGAATTCTTAAGCTTGCATACCTAATTTGTTCTCCCTTTTGAGATAAATTCTTTTGGCTGAGATATATAAACCTCTTCCTCAAGATAACCACTAAGGAAGGCGGTCATCACATCCATTTGCCAAATTTCATAATCATGGTATGCTGCTACAGTAAGCATAATTCGTATAGATTTGAGCATAGCAATAGGTGAGAATGTTTCATTGTTAGAATTTGATGCCTCAAGATTCAGCCTATATTGAGCCTATAGTGAGGTTCGCGGTGAAAAATGGAGTCCAACGAGACCAAGATCACCTGAAACGGAGCTCGGATGGAGAAGATACAAGCTTTTGAAGTCAGCACGAGAATCGAGGCGACGGAGGACCGCCGGCGACCGACGGCGGGCGGCAGCGGCGCGGCCGCAGGCGGCGGCGCATGGGATGCATGACCCAGGCCCGTGCGGGATGCGTGACCCAGGCTCAGGCCCACGTGGGACGCGCGACCTAGGCCCGCGCGGGACGCACGACCCAGGCCCACAGCCCCTTTGCCCCAGTCCACCGTGGACCGGGCGATCCACGACGGGGCCTGTGGACCGCGTGGCCATTTCTCACGCATTTCTCATGGTCCACGATACTATTTCATGGACCGAAGCGTGATCTAACGGCCCAGGGGGCTCCCGGTCTTGATCCGACGGTCTGAGACGTTGATTTGGCTTGTTTAGGACTCTTAAAGATTAGGTTTAAACTCTGTTTAACCCTTTAAAAGGGTCCTGTGATGAACAGAGGGTGAGTGGTTGGTTTTCTCGCACCGTACGAATCCGAGAAGAGAGAGAGAGGTGAGAGCGCTGTGAGAGAAGGAGCAGGAGGCTCCTGGACAGCGGTCGCCAGGCTCTTCAGGGTTTAGGGGGTCTCCAAGAGAGAGAGAGCTTTTGTGAGGAAAACTTCAGGTGAGAGAGAATTGGGTGTACAAGGGTTGAGGGTGAGGTCTCCTCTTGTAAAATTTCTTTTTCATAGTGAAGTTTGCATGCCCCGTGGAGGCGAGCCCTTTTGTGGCTGATCCACGTATTTTGATTATTTTTTTTTTTTGTTTTGTTTCTTCTTTCTTCCTGCTGCATCACGTGGTACTGAAAGGATCTTGGGAGATGGTGTCCTGGCCAGACATCCACCCAACAAGTGGTATCAGAGCAAGGCGGTACAAGGACGCAGATTGCAATGGTGGTGAGCAAGACTGAAGATGGAGAAAATAGGAACAATCAAGATAGAGATCAACAAGTTCGATGGTAAGAGCAATTTCTTCTTGTGGCAGGCAAGGGTGAAGGACGTGCTCATCCGACAGGGGTTGATCGATGCTCTCTTGTGCGATGAGAAGCCGACCACCATAGAGGTGCAGGATTGGAAAAGGCTACAGATGCAGGCGGTGAGTACCATCCGCATGTACCTGGCGGATGAGGTGGTGATTCATGTGCTGAGCGAGACTTCCCCGACAGTGCTGTGGTCGAAGCTGAGGAGTTGTACATGGCGAAGTCTCTCACCAACACTCTTTTCCTCTGGAGGCAGTTTTACCAACTGCGGATGACTGAGGGACAGAGCGTGCAGGAGCATCTGAGCCACTTTCAGAAGATCCTCACTGACCTTCTCAGCATTGGCGAGAATGTTGAGGAGAAGACCAGGGTGCTGGTTTTGCTGGCGTCACTTCCCCCTTCGTACGAGTCCTTGATGACTGCTCTTCTAGTGGGGAAGAGCACTATCAAGATGGACGAGGTCACCGCGGCGATACTCCAGAACGAGGTTCTCAGGAGGGAGAACCCAGCTTCGAGCTCAGGTGATGGTAGCTCAGCCTTGGTGGCTTCTGGAGGTGCAGGAGGTGGTAGACGAAGCGACAGGAGATCGCAACGAGGGCGGTCTAAGTTCAGGAGGGACTTGAGCAAAACCAGGTGTTACCGGTGTGAGGAGTTGGGGCATCTAGCCAGAGATTGCCCTCAACTGAAAAATCGGACGGTGGCTGCTATAGCGACGGCCGACAGCGATTCAGATGGAGATGTCCTGGAGATATCTGATGAGGTATCTACTTCTCCCAGCAGTGGATATTAGATTCTGCATGCCCCTATCATGTGTGTTGCAGAGAGGAGCAGTTTGACTCCCTGGAGAATAGTGAGAGCACTGTATATCTGCCGGATGGATCGAGCTGTGCGATCAGAGGCATTGAGACGGTCAGCTGGAGGACACATGATAGTGCAGTGAGGAGATTGGGGGAGGTCCGATACATACCCGATTTTAGGCGAAATCTTATCTCACTTAGCAGACTGGATTCGAGAGGCTACAGGACGGTAGCTGGTGGAGGAATCCTGCGGGTGCTATGCGGCGATAGGATTGTGCTGGAGGGGAAGAAGGGGAGCAGAGGACATTATTACCTGGTAGGGAGCCCAGTGTGAGGTGGAGCTTCGGGAGCCAGGTGGAGCCCAGAGCGAGGTGGAGCTCCGGGAGGTGGATCGGGCACGAGACAGGAGACTCGGGAGGACGAGAGGCGACGTCGCAAGGTAAGATTCCTATTACCGCAGGATGATGCCCCGAGCATGTCTCAGGTCAGGAGGAGCACAGCATACGATGGAGATGGGATCGAGCAGCCTGGCTCGACTCCCATGTTTGCCCATCCATGATCAGCAGGCGATTGCCCCAAGGCATGGGGGCGAGGAGATCCAGAAGCTCTCGAAGTTTGGAGGAGGCCGAATATCGAGTCGAGGTAGAGATTGTTAGGATTTGACACCTTGAGATTCAGCCCATAGTGAGGTTCGTGGTGAAAAATGGAGTCCAACGAGACCAAGATCATCTGAAACGGAGCTCGGATGGAGAAGATACAAGCTTTTGACGTCGGCACGAGAATCGAGGTGACGAAGGACCGCCGGCGACTGGCGGCGGGCGGCAGCGGTGCGACCGCAGGCGGCGATGCGTGGGATGAGCGACCCAAGCCCACGTGGGATGCGCAACCCAGGCCCGCGCGGGACGCGCGACCCAGGCCCGCGGCCCCTTTGCCCACCGTGGACCGAGCGGTCCACGATGGGGCCTGTGGATCGCGTGGGCATTTCCCACATGTTTCTCATGGTCCACGATACTATTTCATGGACCGGAGTGCGATCTAAGGGCCCATAGGGCTCCCGGTCTTGATCCGACGGTCTGGGATGTTGATTTGGCTTGTTTAGGACTCTTAAACCTAATCTAATTAGGTTTAAACCCTGTTTAACCCTTTAAAAGGGTCCTGTGACGAACAGAGGGTGAGTGGTTGGTTTTCTCGCACCGTACGAATCCGAGAAGAGAGAGAGAGGTGAGAGCGCTGTGAGAGAAGGAGCAGGAGGCTCCTGGACAGCGGTCGCCAGGCTCTTCAGGGGTTTAGGGGGTCTCCAAGAGAGAGAGCTTTTGTGAAGGAAACTTCAGGTGAGAGAGAATTAGGTGTACAAGGGTTGAGGATGAGGTCTCCTCTTGTAAAATTTTTTTTTCATAGTGAAGTTTGCATGCCCCATGGAGTCGAGCCCTTTTGTGGCTGATCCACGTATTTTGATTATTTTTTTCTTTTCTTTTGTTTCTTCTTTTTTCCTGCTGCATCACGTGGTACTGAAAGGATCTTGGGAGATGGTGTCCTGGCCAGACATCCACCCAACATTCATCATAATCAATATTCTATTTCTGCCTAAAACCTTTAGCCACCAATCCGACTTTATAGGTTTTGACTTGACCATCTGCTCCAATCTTTTTCTTATAGATCCATTTGCATCTAATAGGGGTCACACTTTTTGGTGCATCAATCCAAGTCCATACTTGGTTGGAGTACATTGAGTTTATTTCGGATTTCATTACCTCTAACCATTTGTCTGAGTTCTTACTCATGATAGCTTCTGTATAGATCAAAGGTTCATCATTTTTAATGATGTGGGCTTTATTATTCTCAATAATGAACCCATACCTTAAAGGTGCATTTTGTACTCTATTTGACCTTTGGAGAGGAGATGTATTTTATGGTTGTACCTTATTAATGGGTACTTCTGGTTGAGGATTACCTTGTGCTTCTATTTGGAGGTCTTGAACCTCACCATGTTCAATTTTCTTTCCACTACCCCTTTCTAGGATAAACTCTTTTTTTATAAAAGTAGCATGCTTACTGACAAAAATCTTTTGTTCAGTAAGATGGTAAAAGAGGTATCCCATACTCTCTTTAGGATAACCTATAAATAAGCATTTATCTATCCTAGTACTTAACTTATGTCCAAAATTTCTTTTTATATAAGCTGGACAGCTCCAAATATTAAGATACTTAAGATTAATTTTTTCTACCTCTCCATATCTCATATGGAGTGCTTGGCACAGATTTTGAAAATATTCTATTGAGAATATAGATAGCAATCTCTAGAGCATATCTCTAAAAAAAAATAGGCAAATCTGTAAGGCTTATCATAGACTGCACTATATCTAATAAAGTGTGATTCCTTCTTTCTGTTATACCATTCAACTGCGGTATATAAGGAGGGGTCCATTCTGAGAGAATTTTTTTTCTTTAAGATGATCTAAAAATTCATTGAACAAATATTCTCCTCCTCGATCAGATCAAAGGATTTTAATATTTTTTTCAGTTTGTTTCTTGACCATACTTTGATACTCTTTAAATTTATCAAAGGTTTTGGATTTGTGTTTCATAAAATATACATATCAAACCTAGATAAATCATCAGTAAATGTAATAAAATAAGAGTATCTACCTCTAGCTTCAGTTGTCATAGGACCATATACATCTGTATGTACAAGTCCTAATAACTCATTTGTCCTTTCTCCATGTCTACTAAATAGTGTTTTGGTCATTTTATCCATAAGACAAGATTCACAAGTTCCTAATGATTCATAATCATAAGGATCAAAGAACTCTTCTTTGTATAACTTATTAATTCTTGTCTCACTTATATGACCAAGTCGATAATGTCAAAGTAAAGTATTATTTATATTTTCTCTCTTTTGATTTTTGCTTTCTTTAGTATAAAAAATATTGTCATTAAAAGATAGAATTAGAAGACCATTATGTACAATGCCATGATCAAAAATTTTATTAGAAAAAAAAATTGAGCAACTATTGCCTTTTCCATTTATTTTAAAATCTTATTGTAATAGCAATGGTATAGAAATAATATTCTTAATGATCTTAGGTATATAATAATAGTTTTCCAGTTTTAAGATCTTTTCAGAAGGTATCTTCACGCATATGATTGTATGCATCTCATACATATCTTTTAGTGCATCACTTGCACCACCCTTTACAGATGCAAGATAAGACTTACAATTCCTTTTTCAGTGTCCTATCTTACCATAGTGAAAGCAAGTACCTTATCCGAAAGCTTTCTTCCCTTTCCTCTTCATCTTGCCACCTTTAGGGTTCAATGCTTTCTTTGAACCCTTAATGCCTGATTTCTTCTTAGAAGTTTTACCCATAAGAAGATCTAGAGCCTTTTTCTTTTTAATGTGGCTCTCAACTATTTTGAGCATGTTTAACAACTCAGCTAAAGAGGTATTCAGTTTGTTCATATGATAATTCACAACAAGCTGAGCGAACGATTCAGAGAGAGATTGCAGGATCAAATCCTGACTCAATTCTCCATCTATCACAAAACTCAATTGACCCAATCTAGTGATCAAGTCAATGACCTTAAGGACAGTCTTGTACAGATGATCCTTCCATCATTCTAGCATGGAATAACTACTTAGATATTTTATACCTAGCAGTCCTACTCTGTTCTCCATACAACTCTCTAAGATTGAGCAGTATGGATTGAGTATCCATGCTCTCATGCAGCCTTTGAAATTCATTACTCATAGAGGCCAGTATGATGTATTTAATAGTCAAATTGTCATTCTTCCACATCCTGTATGTGGATACCTCTTCTTCCATGGTATCGTCCTCAACCTCTTGTGGTTCAGGGACATCAAGAATATAGAAAAGCTTTTTTTGAGTGAGTATTATTTTAAAATTTCTTAATCAGTTCACATAATTGGGATTGGTCAACTTGTTGGAATCTAAAATTCCTCCCAATGATAATGCAGATGCCATTTGTAGAATTTAATCTACATTAAAATAAAGAACATAACATAAATAGATAACTCATGATGACACACATAATTAAATAAAATCTTTAGGTTTAATTGTGTCTCTCACTATTTAATTGAACATCATAATCCTCTATTATGATGAACGAGACATATTAAATATTCATCTTAATGGGATTGAGATCCTAATTTCTCATAATGATCTTGTAGTAACACAACGAACTCTTATGAGTTCATAGGCAGAAAACTCTTTTCAATTGTATCTCATACAATTTCTAACTTTATCTTGACCTCTAAAATATTAATAGTCTTGTGGTAATACAACAAGCTATAATATTTTAGTTAAGTAAGATCTTTCATTTCAATACAGTCAAATTCGAATATTACTGTCCTTGTGGTAACATAATAAAGCAATATACCCAAAATTATCCTAAGCATCTTCTATGTATTAGGATTATGTTATACCAATTCTTATGGCAAGTCTTGTGATAACACAACAAACTTGCCATAGTTCATGATCTAATATTAACTTAGTATGAAAGAAGGCCCCTAGTAGTATTTTCAATAGTAGAGTTTTTTCAATTTTAAGATTGCTTAATCAAATTGGCCAGATAAGTAGGTGGGGGTCTCTCCATTGCTTTTCTTAGATACCAATAAATTGGTCAGGTTAGTTAACGAAATCAATTAAAGAACCACCTTTAGCACTTTTCTAGACATCAATTAAAGAATTGATTAACCCATATTTGCTATCATTACTACTTAATATAATTTTATGAGAGTTTTATTGATCTCATGCACATTCTAATATCATAATGCTAATGCACACTAATATATATTAGCATTAATCATTTTATATATGCTAGTGTGACATATGAATATTCATCATTCTTGGACAACCTTGCAGCACAACCCCGTTATGTTAGGACAACTTTATTTCAGAATGATGAAGTGGTGGATCAGACATGCATCAATTCATATCATGAAAGCATGATTAGAGCATAATTCATAGAATAATTAATTTTAAACTATGAACATCTATATAGCATGAATCATAGCATACATTTTGTAAACATTATCTACATATGATTGAACCAAACAAGGCTGTCTCTGATACCACTGTAGGGTTAGATGGTACAGCAAAAGTATGAATTTCAAAAATTTAAACTAAAAAATCTTAAATAATAAATCCTAAACTAGGACCTCCTTGATGATTAACAATTATATGAAATATTTTCATAACATAATTGAAGGTATAGAGGAATACCTATAACGCTTATTTCAAAATTTCGATAGAACCTTCACCAGGTGTCCAAGTGTTCACCCTCCAATAGTGATCCACACAAGATTTTGATCAAGACACTAACTCCTTAAGATGGTTCCTCCCTCTAAATTCTTCCTCTAAGAACTTTTTTGGGCAGCAAAACCTCAGGGCATCCTTCCTCTCTCCCTGGCCTTCCTATCTGTACCTTTCTTCCTCCTTGCCTTTCTTAATTCTCTTCCTAGATCCTTATCCTTAATCGGACTTGTCCTTAATATTTTAGGACTTATCCTAATAATGGAAGAAAGAGAGCTATTTAGATAACCTAGGAGACTTGTAAGAAAGAAGAGATAAGGAATAACTCTAAATGATTGAGAACCCTGTAGTGCATCCCCTTTTATATCCGAAAATTGGATGCATTCAGGATTAAATCATGCCATTCCAACCCAATTATCCGTGCCCAAACACATGCCATTCTGCCTTTTAAACATCAGTCCAAGTGTTATCTAATATGTGGAATCATTGAAATTAATTTCAAGAGTCGCTTCACACAAAAGGACTCTTCGGAATTAATTCTTCGGTGTTTCTCCGAAGAGTTATGCAACCTCATATTTGGCACCTCACTTCGCCACCCTTGATCAGCACACAATGCCATCCAAGGGCCCATAAGGGAGGTGCTAAAGTGCTTTAGGCATAGAGAAAAATCAGAGATAAAATGTGGCGTGAATCAATTTAAGAGACCATCACTATATGGACTCTTATATATGGCACATGAGTTGTGGGCAGCTAGGTTTCCACATTCATTCAAACTTCTTGATAAAAAATAAGTGATTAAGAGGTAGAAGGACTCTTTTGCAACTCTTAATAATCTAAAGACCATGCCACACTTATTTTTCGTTGGTGATATAAGTGGATAAATATGGAATGTGGCATCCCATCCCATAGGGTGCCATAAAATAGTTTGCGCACAAAATAAACACCACATGCCAGAGAGAGAATCTCTAATGCATGAGATTCCAGGAAGGAGGTACCAATACCTTGGCTCAATTAACCATGAGTTAATCCAATTTAGGGCCAAATCTTATTTAACCTTAATTAGAATTAATTAGCTCGATCTAGAATCAATTTCGAATCTGATTCGAAACTAGGAGCTAGGATTTGCAACACGTGCTAGCGTGTTCATCCTGCAAACATGATCTAATCCAATTAGATCCTTGATTAATTTTTTTTGTATGTGACCCATTAGATTCCATATCTAGCCAGCAGTAGGTCCAAGTATAAGTTGATCTAATTTGATTAGAATTCAATCTAACCGATTTAGGTCTAATCGAGTTGACCCGATCTCAACAATTAGAATGTTTTCTAAGAGACGATCGAATTAAACTCTTTAATTTGATCAAATTTATAAGATAAGATTGACATCTACCAATATATCATGTCTATCCAAAAGATATAAAATTTTGATGAAAATACCAAAAATATCCTTCAGTGGTAAGTTATCTTGCAATTCGATCTTGCGATCAACCTGCATCCCGAATATGACTCTGGATATGAAACATATCAAATTTAATATTATATTCATATTTTTCTTAATCTTATAATGATGATTCAATTAATGAAATATTAAAAATTCTTTCTAATTTTTATCCTACTATAATCAAAGACTCCCTAAATCATCAGTCGATTGGAGCAAGTAGGATGTGATCTCTTCTTACCAGGAGTGATTGTTTCCATATTAACCTACTCACAACCTCCATACACATTTCACTATATCCAGAACATCCCGTACATGACTAAGTCATGAATGAGTATGAACCAAAATATGGGTTTATGTATACAAGGTTCTATGGTAGTCTCAGGTCAATGGGTTACATGCACAACTCTCACTATAAGAAAATATCTTTTGACAGGTAAGTTGATTCCATTAGATGTTTCTTAAGTCGGATCAATTCACTGAACTCATTTTTCTAATGAGCACCCACATCCTTGTATTAGTGTCTCACACAAGTGGCCTATGAGATCAACCATCCTCTTCATCGAGCATACATAGAAAGTGCCAGTTTATCTGAAATATTGATCTCCTACTCAATGCTCTTATGACTAAGAATATTTTAAATTAAGAATTTTAAGATTTTAGGTCTCATAAGTATGATCTCATCATAATCCTCAAATTATTGTCCTGATTTATGAAGTTCATCATAATCATTACAAAATGTAAGATGCAGTACAAGATTAAAAATAAATATCTTTTATTTATAAAATGTCAATTATATGAGTCTGGAAGATTACAAGAAAAATCCATCAAAATACAAATTTTGATTGGCTTGTAGGGCATATTTCTTTCAAAGGACTAGGGAGCTGATAACTTTTACCAAGGAAGATGCCCGAGAAGTTCAGTTTTCACATAATGATGTGGTTGTTGTAATTTTAAATATTATAAATTATGATGTATGCCGCATCTTGATAGATAATGGAAGCTTTGCCGATGTATTTTTTATGATGCTTTTTCAAAGATGAGGATACTTGCGGATCGACTGGGAAGAATGGACTCCCCACTCATCAGATTCATCGAGGATGTGGTACCTATTGAAGGGATCATCACTTTGCCTATAAAGGCCGGCCGACCCCCTGCTCAGTCCATCGTGCAAGTAGACTTTCAGGTCGTCCGAGCACCATCGGCCTACGATGCTATTCTCGATCGACCAGGTTTGAATGCACTCCAAGCTGTCGTATCAACATACCACTTGAAGATGAAGTTCCCAATAGGTGATGTTGTTGGAAAAGTTCGTGGAGACTAGGACTTGATGTGATATTACTACAACATTGCTCTTCAAGGAGGTCGCCCCACCAAGTTATACCCGATTGAGGGGTTAGATAACTATGATGAGTTGATGGAGGAATGAGGAGAGCTTGTTGAGGACCTTATCTCAGTTTTATTGGCAGATGAAAACACAAAGCATACACTCTAGTTTGGATCGAACCGGGATTAGGTAATGAGAAACCAGCTAACCTACTTTTTACAGGCGAACTCGGACATGTCGGGAATTGATCCTTTCGTGATCATGCACTGGCTGAATGTGAGCTGATAGATTGCGATGTTGTCGTTAGGACATCATGATTATCAATTTAATTTTAATTTTTAAAAATAAAAAAATATGTAAAAAATAATAAATCAGGTCGATTTCACAGAGAAGATAGTGCTGATTTAAAATCTTTGATTTTATAAAAAAAATTTTAAAAAATAATTTAAGTCAGAAAATAAAAATTAAAAAGTGTAAAAAATTAACTTGGTACTAAGATCTACTATTTAAATCTTAGCTTCTACTTGCAATAAAAATAAATAATAAGAATTTAAAGAGCATAAAAATAACTTGGTACTAAGATCTACTATCTAGATCTTAGCATCTACTTACAATAAAAATAAATAATAAAAATTTAAAGAGTATAAAAATAATTTATTATAAAGATCTACTATCTAGATCTTAGCATCTACTTATAATAGAAAAATAATAAAAATTTAAAGTGCATAAAAATAACTTTTGTATTAAATAAGATTTAATTACAAAAAATTTTAAAAAAAAAATAAATAAAATAAAACAAACCATAATAGAAATTTAAAAAAATAAGTAAATAAAATAAAAATTGTAATAAAGATTTCAAAGTTGATTGGTACAGTCTCGTCGGAAAGATGATTGATGATCTCTCCTTCTTCTCTCAAACTCCACAGAGCAAAGTGGGCTTCCTCTTCTTTTTCTCCTTGGATCTCCTACAATTTTCTCTCTATTTTTCTCCTATTTTATTCTATCAATTTCTTTACTTTTTTACTATAATATTCTCTACTTTTTTCTACAATATTCTCTGTTATCGGACCCCCCTATTTATAGATGCAGATTTTCTCTGAGTCTTGTTAGTCTAAGAACTTTCAAAACCTTTCAAAAATGTGTCCAACCCACATCTCACATTTTTGGCCATTGGATTGTGATTGAACGCACAAGATCGATAAAAAAAAATCACTGCCAAGATCCTTATCTCTGTCTGATTCGATACTAGCCGTTGGATCATATGTTAGATGTATTCTAGATTGTCAGATGGCGCTTCAGATCACTTCTGTTAAGTACTTTCGATCGATAATGATGTCAACCATTGGATCGCACCCTTGGATGGCTTCGGACCGTTCGATCATGTAAAGGATATGGGCCACCACCGAAGCATATAGTAAAGCACATTCTCAACTATCCATCAAGTGTCTAAGTCTCCTCTCAGCCATTGATCAGCACAAAAACTAGCCTCACCCCTGTGGACCACAATGTGAATCGAAGGAACTTTTCTATGGACCGCGACCCGGGTTTTGTGGGTTGAGCGACTGGTCCATCATACACTGGATGTTTTAAAATAGGTTTTTAGGCTGATTCTTGGCTGATTTTTGGATGATTTTTTATCCTCTTGGCTTGTTTTCCATTCCCAATATTTTTTTTCTATGTACATGTTGAAATTGAGCTTGAATTTGAGCTTAATTGGGCTTAATATGATTAAATCTTCATGATTAATAATTTTTGAAAAAGAACATAACAAGTATCAAATATAAAATAATAAAGATTAGATATTTAATATTTTAATATTTTTTATGCCATATTTAATGCACTGATCACACCTCCTAACTTAAACTTTACTTGTCCTCGAGTAAAGAAAGGATTTAGAGTTAAGTACTATTTAGCTTAAAGTTTCAAATTTTACCAGATAATTTTCAAAAAGGACCATTGATGTTTAGTAGAGCATGAGTGAGGTATGTCATTAGAGTATTAGTATTAATCAATATAGGAGTTAGGCCAAGACACTAAATCTTTTCTAAATTTTTTCTAATTTTTTTTATCTTTATCTTTAAATCATCTTACTTTCATATGGATAATTGTATTGTTACTTCTATCATTTATTTATTATAAAAATATCTTCACATTATCCACTGTTTGATGCGAACCATAATGCTTACTTAGGCAAAGGGTCCTGATTACTCGATGGAAGACCAATGTTTAGACTTTGCTCTTTTTTTTTAATGTTGTAGTGCTATTGAGTGTCTTAATCCCTTAAGCTTTCTGTTTGAACCATATAGCAAGTTTTCAGTCAATGACTCCCGAACCAGATGGCTTTAGAGCACTAGGTATAAAATACCCCTTGGGGTTTCTAGCTTGAGTCAAACAGGCTATGAGTTAAAACTAACTTTACAATAGAGCTTCTTTGCCCTTCATACCTTTTGACGTAAAACTCAATGCTTGCTTAGGCAAAGAGGTCTGGTTACTCAGCATAAAATTTTTGATTTTTTTTTTTACGAAATAATTTATTATATAAAAAAATATATAATTATTCTACACAAGTCCATAGGAAGTAAACTCTTTTTTGATACTGGTAGGAGAAATTAGAAGTGCTTATAGAAAAAATATTTATGCTTTAAACTTAATTCTTTATTGGATTTTCTTAATACTTGATCCGTTGGTATCTCACAAACTCTTTAGTCTATGCATCAATTTATTTTTTTAAAAAATACTTGGTTCAACATAATTCTTAAGCATAATCGGGTATCTAAACACTAAATACTAATTTATTCGAGGACTTAAAATTTTTTTTTGTTATTCTTTTCCCTCCAAACTTAATCAACATTATCCTTAATGAAGTAGAAAAAATAAAGTATGATAGACAAAGAGGAAGAAAAGGAGAGATATCACCTAACTCGGATGTGTACTTGGTTCAACCTGGCTTTCATGATTCCACTCGAAGTCTTTTCAAAATTGGTTCTCCCCTTAACTTGGTCCTAAACTCAAAAAGAAAATAAGCTAAAAATAAAAAAGAGATTCAAATGTAAAAGCTGGATTGTCTCCCAACAAGCGCTAAATTTACCATTTTCAGCCAGACATGAGTCGAGTTCCTAAAGAAAAATGAAAAGAAAGATGAAAGTAAAATGTAAGGATCTGGATTGCTTTCCAGGAGTGCTAAGTTTAAAGTCTTCAGCTAGACTATGCCGATTCTCTCATCTACCCTGTGTCGAATACTGGATTGATAAATTTCAATGGTTTTGGATTGCCAATCTTAGGAAGATGGCCTACGATCCCTTTATTGATAAATTTCAATATTTTGTTACCAATCTTCAAAAAGTAGTTCATGACCCCATCTTTAGTCAGTTTTATCTTTTTAATTTTAAGAAGATAATTTATGAACCCATTCACAAACACTTATTTGTTGAGAATTTCTCCCATTTATTCTTCTAAAATACTCATAAATTGAGTTTTTGGGTTAGGAGTTGAGTTCGATGCAATGGATATCGAAAGGGTGTCACTTTATTCTAAACATGCGTACTCAAGTATGACCAAGGGCAACTTCAGTTCTAGAGGAAGTGATGATTCTAGAGAGGAAGAATCAACTTTTGGGATAGAAGGGAATAGGACTCTAGGTTTATATGTCTCGGATAACTCATCTACTCTCTTTTTTTCTTTATCTATCTTTCTCAAATAGGAACCAGCACAGTATCAGTTTTGAACTCAGGTTCTTCTATGCATTCAGTCTCATTACTAACCTCTTTTTTTAAGTTTATATTTTGGCTCGCATCAGTACTAGCCTCTCTCACCTGATCTTGGTTGGGTCCTTAAGAATTCTACCACTTGTAAGCTTAAAAATTGCTTTGGCATTCTCAAATTGAGGATTCTTAGGTGGGACATTGGATTGATGACTAGGTCTAGGTAGTTGGTGGATATTGAGTGGGTTATTCCTTAGATTTGCTATTGGTTGGTTCAGTAATTGATTTGATTCTCTCCTCATAGTAGACTCAGCTAACTGTCCTATTTATACTTCTAGCCTGGTGATAGATTGCTATTGGATCATAATCAGTTGTTGAAGTTGAGTAAATCTATCGTTGGTTAGATTGGTCTGTGGAGGAGGTAGGTATGATGGCTAATTATAATATGGTGGCTGGATAGACTGGTTAAGCTGACCTCTATTATAGGCATAATTCTAGTATTGAGGCCTATTTTAAAAGTTTTATACCAGAGAAATTTGGGTTTGTACCTGAGTTATATATGTTTGAGAATGGATCATTAACAGGCTTAGAGTAACCTTAGATAGCTTGAACTTGTTCTTGGATGAAAGATGAAAACTGTGTAGTCATGGGACATTCACTCACGTGATGGATTGGGCTAGCACAGATAGAACAAATCTTCTGATAATTAGAAGGTGTTGTATATTATGCAGAAAATTATTGACCTAGGGCTAGGAACTGATCTACTTCTGGGCAAGCAGGTTGACTTTATCTAATTTTTGAGCTATCAGGTTCAAGTCGGTCTTAGAACTAGGGTGTAACTATTTGATTCCATAAAATGATGGAAACATCTAGATTATGATCAACTTGATCTCATATTGACTTGCAAGAATATTAGGTAAGTAAATACAAGTCGATGGATCATAGGTGGAAGGAATAAAATATTCTTTTATCTATGTAGGTGGTTCTTCAGGATTTCTAGCCATTTGATTGTCGGGTTTAATGTGGATCAGCCATTTAATTTTGGGATTAGGTTCAATTAGGTCAAAAAAAAGATATCTCCTATCATGCATGTACCAGTGCAAATCCTAATATGTGTGGTTCAGATTTTTTTTTAAGAAAGAGGAAGAGAGGAAAAAGAAGAGAAGAGAAAGAAAGAGAGAAATTCTAAAGATGAGAACCCTAAGAGAGTCCTAGACCTAGAGACGCTAGATGAGAAGAATTAGTTGTGGTTAGATGTTAATTGCAATCAAGTTAGTACAAAGTGAACACTCTATCCTAAGGGTATTTTAAATCTAGACAGCTCCTTGAAAGAAGAGTGCCTTAAAAGTCAATCTCAAGTATGTTGCGATGGGACTTTTCTTTATAATTTTTTAACTCATGTAATGATATTTATTATTTGATAATAAAATGAGGCATTGATTCATCATTTTTGCTGCATCTTATTATGTCTAAGATTATGATGAATCCTAAAGATTAGGGCAATGGTTTTAGGAGACATGAATGGGTTATGCTAGCAAGATCTAAAACTCTAAAATCCTAATCTTAAATATTTTTGATTGTAGGAGCGTTGAGTCGGAGATCAATATTCTGGAAAGACTGGCACATCCTATGTATGCTCGACGGAGAGGGTGATAGATCTCACTAGTCACTTGTATGGGACACTAATATAAGGATGTAGATGCTCATTTGAAAATGAGTCTACTGAATTGACTCGATGAAAAAGAACATCTTATGGAAGCCTTACTTGCATGTCAAAGATGGTTCTCTAAGTGGGAGTTGTGTAAGTGATCCTTAGACTTGAGATCACCATAGAATCTTATGCACATGAATCCATATTTTGGTTCATACCCAGGTATGGCATTAAGACATATACGAGATATTCTAGATATGATGGAGTGTGTATGAAGGTTATGAGTAGGTCAACATGGAATCGATCACTCCTAGTAAGAGGAGATCGCATCCTGTGTATTCTCATCTCTAGATGACTCAAAAAAAATTTTTTGACCAAAAGCAGGAAGAAGATTAGAAGGAGTTGCTAATGCTTCATCATAGGAGTCATCATTATTTAATCAAGAATTGATATAAATATGTGTTTGAGTTTGACATAATTTCATTCTCATGAATATATTCGAGATGCAGGAATGATTGAAGGATTGAATTTTATGGTAACTTATCACTGAAGGGTATATTTGATATTTTTATCAAATTTTATATCTTTTGAGTAGTTATGATATATTGCTAGACTTTAATCTTGACTTGTAGGTTTGATCAAATTAAAGAGTTTAATTCGATTGCCAATTAGAAAGGATACTAATTGTTGAACTCGGGTTAGCTTGATTGGACCTAAATTGGTTAGATTAGAATTTAATCAAATTTGATCAACTTGCATCCAGACCTACTACTGGCTAGATGTGGAACCAAATGGATCATACACATATAAAAATTGATCAAAAATTCTTTTGATAAGGTTGATTAAAATTTTGGATCCAATCAGGGTTCTCAGTAAGTATGCTAGCACGTGTGAAAATCCTAGCTCCTTAGGAGATCAATTTGGTCTCATACCTTGCTAATTTGCTAATCCAATTTGGTGAGTAATTGAGTTATGTCATGCCATCTAGAATCAGCCCAAAAAGGGGTGCCACATCTCATGTTAACACCAAAATGAAGAGTCCTCTTGGATGAGGACTCTTGGCATGAAGAAGTGATTTTGTGCGCATGTTGCCGTGAGCAGAAGGTAGAGTCCTTCTAGCTTGGGATTCAGATGTGTGTGGCAGCCCAAATCATCCTCCATCCTTTGGTGCACATCTTAAAGCATGAGATATATTTTTTCTAGATTATATAGGGCAGAGAAAAATTGGAAAGAAGGGAAGCTCTTGCATGCATGCGGTGAAGCCTCGCGACTCTTTGCATTTTGAAGAGTGCTTCTGCAGATCAAAAATGTTCATAATGGAATGCCACCTATCTAATAATGTTTCACTTTTGATCAACTATTTTATGGAGATTTATGTAGAATTTTTTTAGATTTATCAGGAGATCAATCAGATGCCAAAACACCTCCTTGCGTACATGCATTTGGTGATAAGAGTTTGCATGAAGAGATGAGAGGAACACAACCTTCCATGGGATTTTTGCTCTCTTATTAGGTGATCTAGAATCAAATTTGAATCCTCTTTCCATGTAGAAAATTATGAATTTTTCTAATTTAAGAAGGGATGTAAAAACAACCCTTCTCTGGTCGTATGTGCAGGTGAATGTGCTGATCAACATATTAGGCAGAAGAGTCCTTCTGTCGAAGACTCTTATTTTTCCTGATACACAGAGCAGATAAGACTTTTGGATGGTGTGTGTCCTTGCATTTGGGTGTCCCTCTGACACCTATAAATAGGTGTGTGCGCTGGGTGTCTAATGCATTCAGAAAACTTTCCATTTTTTTTTGGTTGCTCTCCTTTCTTTCTCACAACCCATCTTAGTTTTTGGACAAGGCTTTGATTTAAGACAAAGCCTAATCTGGTCTAGACAAGGATTTGAAAGGTCCTAAAGAAGGAGATTCAAAAGTTCAGAGGAGATTCTAAGAGGGTTAAGTTAGGTTCGATACGAGGCTAGTCAAGTTCTAGGGGCTAGAACTCTTGAAGCAAGGTGAAGGAGTGCTGTCTTTGGTCCAATTTTCATGTAGATCATCATTGGAGGATAGACACTTGAATGTCTTGTGGTAATTAGATTAGCGCTACACGTATTCTTCTTATCCAAGTTTAATTGTACTTTGATTGTTACAGTCAAGAGTTTCTGGGCTTTAGGGTTTTCGATGCGTTAGGTGTTTTGAATGAAAATTTTAAACATCTAGTCCTTCTACTGTGCCACCAGAATCCAACAGTGGTATCAAAACCTACCTTGATTTATATAATCAAAGGTTAGAATATTATTTTGATTATGGTCAAGCTTGGGTTTTTGGTTTGGTTGAAGTCGGATCAATGGTTGAACCCAATTGAACATCCAAACCCTAGCATGTCTTAGAGATATGTTTTAGATACATAATATTAAATGCATAATGTATGTATAAAATTTTTTTTAGTAGTCTAGTACTCGAATTAGGATTCATCATCAGACTGTCCGGTCATAAGAGCAAGTAGGGTTCAAAGACCCTCTCTTCTCATTCCATGGGGTACTCTTATGGCGTGTAGGGGTGCCACTGTGATATCCCAAGAAGAAAAATTATGAAAAGAGTATTTTATATTGATGCATGTTATTAGTACTTCATGCATATGATATGCTTAAGTTGCTATGTTATAATCATGTTGTATGATTATGATTTCATATCTTAGAGATATGATTAGATGTCATGATTAGTTGTTATGTTTATAAAGATACAACTATAATAGTGCATCATTGATTGTATTAGGACGTGCATGAAACTATTAAAGTCTTCATAAAAATCATATTAAGTCATAGTGTTGTGAATCAGTAGCTGACCTATTTCTTGAATTGATTAATCAATTCGTGTCTGAGTATTTCAAGTGCGGTGGTTCTTTAATAGGTTATGTTTGCTGATCTGACCAATTTATTGGTATCTAAGAAAAGCAATGGGGGGACCCCCACTAATCTTAATACTTTCTTAGTTAATTGGATTAGTTTGAATCTTGAATAAAGGTTGCTCAGTATTTTGAACACTACATATGCCTTCCTTCATGCCTAGTTAATACCCTATCAAAGATCATAGTAGGTTTGTTATGATATCCACAAGGCTTGCTATGAAAATTGATGTGGGGTTGTCTTGATGCATATTAGATGCTTTATGATATATTTTGGATATGTTGCTTTGTTGTGATATCCACAAGGATAGTATTTTTCAGATATGGCTATCTGAAAATGAAGAGTCTGACTTAACTAAAAATACTATAGTTTGTTGTAATATCCATAAGGCTATGAGTATTTTTTGAGACAAAGATTTTGTTGAGAATTGCATGAGATACAATTGGATAGATTTTTTTACCTTTGAACTCATTGAGATTTGTTGTGATATCCATAAGGCCTTATTGAGAGATTAGGATCTCAACCCCATTAAGAAACTAGATTAGAATTTTTCATTTATAATCGGAGAGGGCTATGGTGCTGGGAAATATGTCCCAAAGCTAATTGTTAGACGATTGTGCTCATCTTATAAATTGTATATGAATTTTTATTAATAAAAGTTATATGATATTTGCATTACAAATTGACCATCTTCGAACTCCTGTGTTATCAGGAAGTCCTTAGAACTATTATTAATCGACAAAGGAGGATTTATCATTAAGTCCTTAAAAATGTTCGTGATCAAACGATATGCTATTACTAAGATGATAATGACATCAAGTGTAGGTCATTGTGTACCATATGAGTTAGTTGTCCTCTTAATTAAGGAGTATGGAGATACTGTTATGACATACAGATGGAATGTAGGAGTACATTCGTATCGAACCTGATCATGTGTCGAGCACTCTACTGTCAAGAGTAGCTCGTGAAGAGTATGGATATAAGTGTCCCTTCGATCTGAGACCACTACAGTGGCTTGTAAGTAACTCACTGTACGTTAGTACTAGACCATCTGAGTTTCTAACTTAGTGATGGAAGGATACTGGGTGCAGTCAAGTACTTATTAAGTTGGTGTGTGAGTCAAGATGGAATTGACCTCTCTGAATTGGTAGGAGATATGCATCAGTTTACTTCAATTTAGCAAAACTTGATCAGGGTAATTCATGAGATGAATTTGAAAAATTGAAATACAATGTGGTCGACTTATTAGGATTGACAGTTAAATCTTAGGTCACCTTGAGCATTTGAGTTAAAGGGATGAATTATACGGTAACCATACGCCAGTAAGTTCTAGAAGGTTGCTTTGCAATACTTCGACCTATCCGATCATCGGGTCATCATTGCTAGATAGTTACATCGATTGGTATAGAAAGTTATTCCTATGCTATCAGCTTAGGTTCGAACCTATGGGTCACATGCATTAGAAGACTTGGTCAGATTTGATGGCTGAAAGAGTCCAATTAGATTGTGACTCTGGTGAAGAGTCCTACTTGGACTAGGACTTTATGGGAAAGTCCCACTAAGACTGAGACTCTACCATTCATGAAGAATTAATTAGTAATTAAATTACTAATTGACTCAATTTGATTGAATAAAGAGCTTTAGAACAAGTCTAATTGAATTAGATTCAGTTCGACTCAGATTGGTATTGATATGATCAAACCTGATTATAAGGAAAATTTTATCCTGATTCGATCAGGGTTTGGACTCAGTGAATTCCTAATTGGATTAGGAATTTGATGAGATATTTAGATTTTTAATTGAATTAAATTTATTTCTATCAGTAGTTTCAATCCAAATTTTGATTTAGATTAGAATTGAAATAGAAATGAAGAGTCCAAGTCAAACTAGGACTCTATCTTTATATTTTGCGCCATATCTGGATCCATGCCAATTTCTCCATGCCTAATTGGATTTGAGTTGTGATTTTTGATGTCATGAGAGAAGATCTAATAAGGGTGGTTGACATTCATTGATGAGTTATAATTTTATCTCTTGCCTAATTCAAATATGATCCGAATTAGAGATAAGATGCAGACTAGGAAAGGGATTTTTCATATATGGTATATTGTTGATGCCATATTTTTTTTTTCTTATTTTTCTTAAAGAATTCTTTGGCATGTGAGACTCTAAATTTCTTCTCCACATCTTAATAAATTTTATAGAATTTTTTGGGATGCCAAAAGGAGATTTTGGGATTGATTCATGGCACCCTTCTTTGGAAAGCCCTAATTCCTAGTCTATAAAAAGGGGTCCCCTCTCTTGGACGTCCAATGATCAATTTTCTTGCTGATTTTTTATTTTCATAGTCTCTTCTCCTTCTTCTCTCTTATTCTCTAGATCTCCTATCACTTTAAAGTATCCAAGGTGCTTGTAGAAGAAGGAAGAGATCAGCTGTGGAAGTTGTTCGCAGACTAGCATCTTCGAGTCTCTGATCTACGCCAGTCTTCATGTGAATTTTTCTATAGAGGTCAGATGACTTTGTGTAGCTGTGAGTGACCTGAGAAATACTCTCTCCAACCATTGGACCAGAGGAGATCAAGATCAAAATTTGTTTGTGTTGCCCAGCTATGCAACCCAAGAGGGGGGGGGGTGAATTGGGTTTTTAAAAATTTAAAAATTAACTTGCAACTATGAGGATTATTTAACAATGAGCAGGATAAATGTGGAAAGTGAAATTTATGCAAGGTGTAGAAGTTGGATGCAAGAATACAAAAAGATAAGAGAATTGAAAAGGAGAGCAAGTAAGCACAACACAAACAAGAAGATTTATAGTGGTTCGGTGCCAATCTTGCACCTACGTCCACTCCCCAGCTCCTACTTGGGAATTCAAATCTACTAAACCATATTCAACCCGAATATAATGTCGAAACCTTCGACTCTAGCTATTCCAAGCTAGAACAGTTATTTTTCAAGTACAAACCAACTCAATACAATCCGATTCAAGGTTCAGATCAACCTTTCCACATTTTGGAACCCTTCCAAAATAAAATATCAACTCAAAATAGAGTATAGCAGTTAATCACACAGAAATACAGATGTAGCTCCTTTAATGAACAAATAAAGCTTTAAATATACTTTACATAATAAGAATAAAGCTCTTCTGATTTCTCTCAAGGTGGTTGAAGACTTGAATGAGCTCTTGAGGGGTTGGTGAACTTGAAATAAAAGCTTGAACTTTTAAGAGGGCTCTTGCTTAGGGTTGAAATGAATGCTTGAAGAACCTTTTTAAAATCTTGTTGATTCCCTTCTTTAAGTGCCTTTTACAACTTCAAATAATGGTGGAGAGTAATCTGAGCTAAAATAAAGCCGTTGGAGCACATTAAATGGGCATTAAATGTAGCCAAAACGAGCTGAAAACTAGCTGTTGCAGAATTTTTTCATCATAGGGGTCGACTCATGCTCATGAGTCGACTTATGGGGTCGACTTCTGTGGCACAGAACAGAAAATGACTGTTCTATAATTTTGGCCTACACAGCAGCAGAGGTCGACTCATAGGGTCGACTCATGCTCAGGGGTCGACTCATGGGATCGACTCAGAGTGTGCCAGCCAAAGAATTCAGCATGCCGTTCAGCCTCTTTTGCCATGAGTCGACTCATGGAGTCGACTCAAATATATAAACATGATTTTCTTTCAAAATATATATTCAAAAATATTAAAATTGCCTCCAATAGATTATAAATCTTGTGTTCTTACTCTTGAGGCTTCCGAATAAGAACTTGGTAAAATTATGATTTTGCTCATGAAATACAATAAATCTTTTTTCAAGCCAAAATCATTAGTAACCCCCTCAAATACTTTATAATCATCAAAATCAATTCAAGGAGCAATAATCTCTCCCTTTTTGATGATGATAAAATACTTGAGCAAAAGTATATATAAAGCATTGAACATGAATTTCAAATTTATGAAGATGCATCACTTCAATATCATAGCCAAGTATTTGAATGAAATGCATCATAAGCAGATTGAAGATCAATTTGAAATTTGCTTATAAGTTCATTTGCTTTGAAAATTAGATAAAAAAGGAGCTGACGATTTTGGTTCTTTGACACATTTGCTTAACAATTTTGCTTATTATTAATTTCTTTATTGCTTATTGCTCATTTCTTTATTGCTTATTGCTCAAATTTGATTTTGATTCTCTAATTCGATTTTGATTCTCTACTCCCCCTTTTTAACAGCATCAATTAAGATTCTCTACTCTTCCTTTTAAGGGATCTTGAAAGGACAAATTTTCTTTACTCTCCCTTTTTGATAGCATCAATTAAGATCTTAAGGGATTTTAAGGATAGAGAAAAGAAAAGAAAGATGACAAAAATGACATATTTTCTTTACTCTCCCTTTTTGATACCATATTTTACTTCTTTAGCCCGCTTCTTTGATTGCTTATTTCTCTACTCCCTTTCAACATAGCAGATATAAAGGATATATCAATTTGCTCATCTAAAAGATATTGCAATTCATATTATTTCTCAGCACTAATATGAGTTATTTTTCATATCTCATAATTAAAACAATTCAATTTGATCACATTCATAGACATTCATTGAAAGTCAAAGCACATATATATATATATTCAAAAATGACTGAATACAAAAGGTGTCCCAATACATATGAGTCAACTCAAAATATAAAAGTCATGGATAGAAACTATCCAAGAGTTAATTAGCCAACAAATACAAGGCCCATAAGATAGATCCTAGACATAAAAGACTAACTAATCTAGATCTAATAGAGGTCATGGCTAGAGGGATCAGAGTCTGAAGAATCAGAGATAGGGTGAGGAGATGTAGGATCAAGTCCACGAGCACGATCTCGACCACGTCTGCCTCGACCACGAATAGAGGTACCAGCATGAGTAGAGGGGTGAGAGGATCCTGGAGCCTGAGAAGCTACGGACTGTGCAATAAGAGAAAGTTTGATGGTATCCAAAAGATCTAAGGCTCTTGATACAGACTGCATCAGGGCACTGAACTGAGTAGAAGCATTCTCACTGGAGCCTCTGATCTCTCTCCTCAAGAAGTCAAAGTCACTCTCTAAAACTCCTCGAAGTCTAGCCACCTCTGCAGATAGGTCTGAGACCTCTGTGATATCCTCATGCGGCTGGGGATGGGCTAAAGCTAATACTTGCCCCTGCAAGTCTAATACTCTACCTGTCAATCTCAAAATACATCCCTCAAGCTGCTCAATACGTACCGACTGATCAGTAAGCATTTGGAAAATAGAAGAAATGTGAGGGATCAGAGTCTGATCTGAGTCACCCTGGGATGTCGATCTCTGATCAAAGACTAAAGTGGCAAACTGCTGAGATAGAATGGAGGCAACATGCTGGGACATCATCTCAATCTGATCATCTACTAGTCTGAACTCTGAAGGATGTGCCTTGCTCTCTGACTGTGGAACTGAAGCATGCCTCCTCACAGACTCTGAAGGACCAGCCTCGTGATCAGATATGAATTGAATATCTGGGGATGCTCTGTGATCACGAAGAGGTGAAGATGGTCCCTCCTCCTCTGCTCTATCCTCCGCTCTCTCCACAACACCCTTTGTCCAACCGCCATCAGTCTTAGAGAAACCCATGCGATGCAGTGTGTGGCAGTTGATGGTGTCGGAATGAGATAGTCTAGCAACTGCCTCCCCCTCAAAACTGATTCTGAACCTTCTAAAAACTAAGGTGAGTGCCATACCAAAAGGCAAGTGAGCCTTGGACCTGTTCAGGGTTTTCCTCATGGCCTTAAACATCAATGCTGGAAGGTTCAGGGGGGTTTGGGTGATCACATGGTACATAATGCAAATGTCCCTACCAGATAGAAGGTCGTGTCTACCACTCCTAGGGACAAACAGTTTGGTTACCAAGTGATGTAACGGCCTCATCTCAACAGAAAGAATTTTTGCTTCCAATTTATTTAGACTTCCAGTATAGGTTCTCCCTAAGATAATATTAATTTCTTCTTTAATAGGGAGCTCCATATTGGTATAGCCTTCACAAGGCAAATGTAGTATTTGTTCCAAATGTATTGGATCAAGAATAACATCAATACCTTTTGCTGTAGATTTCACTGTTCCATTGCTATAGCTCAAATTTAAGTAAAATTCTCTGACTAGATTGACATAAGTATTTTCCTTTAAAGAGCAGTAAAATTTCCATCCTTGATACTTAATCTTCGATCCAATAGTGAACTCTTCTTTCTCAAAAAACTTGAAATCAATATTTTTTTTGGGTTCCACTTTTCAGTCAGAGAGAGATACCTGCTTGGGCAGATTGAGAACTGAGTGGAAGCTGAAGCAGGACCTGGAGTAGGGATTGGAGCAGGAGAGGGCCCGACTGCTAATCTCTTTCTGCGCACACTCTCTTCCAACCCGCGAACAGATTTTTTTCTCTGCAGTAGCTTCATTTTGGGAACCATTAGGTCAAGAGAGACTTGAAAGGAGCTTAGGAGACTAAATGTGAGGCAGAAAGGAAAGGATTTTGGAAGGAAAAAGGCAAGGATTTGAGGAGTTAAATCATCGGTTTGGAGAAAAGGAGATGATTCTAGGGCAAGCTCGAACCGCCCTAAATGAGGAAGGGAGAGGAGAGAAAGTTGGTTCCTTAATGGGTGATTTGAGGAGTGAAAATCAGTGAGAGGAGATATTTGAGAGAATTCTTTGGTTTGAGAGAGAAGAGATGGAGAGCTTTGGTTTGGTGGGAGGAAGAAGATGAAGGGCTGAGTCGGCTCAAGGAAAAATTTCCAATAAGAAGAGAGCGCCCGAAGGGTTTTGATAAAATTGCAAGTTTACCCTAGGGTCGACCCTGGGGGTCGACTCATGGCACAAAAAAATTCAAAAGAATGATGGAATAATTTTGAAAAAAATTAAAACTCTGAGAGAAGGATGTTTACCCAAATATTGATCATGTGAATGATAGTTTTAAGCTTTTGAGCTCTTTAGAAAAATAAGAATTGAGCTCAATAGATTTAGTTCAATGAATTTTTGGCATTAAGAATTTAGAATCAGAGAGATACTTAAGCTAATGGATCAAGGATTCTTAGTTCTCTCCTAATTTCACAAAATCTATCTTCAATTAAGGCCTTGGTAAAGATGTCAGCCAATTATTTTTCAGTACAAACATAATCAAGAATTATATCTTTGTTTTGGACATATTCTTTTATAAAATGATGTCTAATTTTAATATGTTTTGATCTAGAATACTGAATTGGATTTTTAGTTAGATTTATAGCACTAGTGTTATCACATCTTATGGGAGTTTCATTGAGTTTGATGTCAAAGTCTTCAAGTTGTTGCTTAATCTACAAGATTTGAGCATAACAACTTTCGACTGCAATGTATTCGGCCTCGATCGTAGACAGTGCTATCGAGTTTTGCTTCTTGCTAAACTAAAAGATTAAGTTAACTCTAAGAAATTGATAAGTTCCATTAGTACTTTTTCTATCTAATCTACATCCAGCAAAATCGATATCTGAATATCCTATCAAGTCAATTGATGAGTCCTTAGAATACCATAGTCCTAGAGTTTGTATACCATTTAAATATCTAAGGATTCTTTTAACTACATTCAAGTGAGATTCTTTCGGATTTGATTGCAAGCGAGCACAAAGACAAACACTAAAGATAATATCTGGTCTACTAGCAGTTAAATACAATAGAGAATCAATCATGCCTCTATAAAATTTTAAGTCTACATTTTTACCTCTTTCATCCTTGTCAAGCTTACATGATGGACTCATGGGTGTACTAATTGCTTTGGAGTTCTCCATTCTAAATCTTTTGAGTAGTTCTCTTGTGTACTTACTTTGGATGATGGAGATTCCTTCCTTTGTTTGTTTAATTTGGACTCCAAGGAAGAATATAAGTTCTCCCATCATGCTCATCTCAAACTCCCCCTGCATGAGCTTAGCAAAATCTTGACAAAGAGTTTCATTAGTAGACCCAAAAATAATGTCATCAACATATATTTGTATAACTAATATATCATTTTGATTTCTTTTAATGAAAAGGATTGTGTCTATATTTTCTCTTGAAAAATCATTATTAAGCAAAAATTTGCTTAGCCTTTCATACCAAGCCCTAGGTTCTTGTTTCAAACCATATAATGCTTTATTTAATTTAAAAACATGATTAGGAAAAGCATATTTTTCAAAACCTGGAGGTTGTTCTACATAAACTTCTTCAGCAATATATCCATTTAGAGAAATACTTTTGACATCCATTTGGAATAACTTAAAATTCATAAAGCAAGCATATGCAAGTAGAAGTCTAATTGCTTCTAATCTAGCAACAGGTATAAAGGTCTCATTAAAATCAATTCCTTCTTCTTGATTATAATCTTTTGCAACTAATCTCGCTTTATTTCTTATTACATTTCCATGTTCATCCAATTTATTCTTATATACCCATTTTGTGCCAATTATTGAATAATTTTTAGATCTTAAAACTAAAGTCCATACATTATTTCTTTCAAATTGATTAAGTTCTTTTTGTATTGCATTTATCCAATTATAATCTTTTTTAGCTTCATCTATAATTTTAGGTTCAAGATGAGAGACAAAAGCAAAATGATTGAATGCATCTCTAAGTGAAGAGCGAGTTCTTACACCATATGTAGGATCACCAATGATTAGTTCCTTGGGGTGATTGTGATCATACCTCCATTCTTTGGGTAGATCATTTGTACCTAGAGGTTGTTCTTGTTGTTCTTCACCTTCCTTATCCTGTTTGTCTTCATGTTCTTCATCATCTTGAATGGTTGAGTCTTTTAGAGTGATCTCCTTCATCTCTTCTATAAGAGGATCTGCATCATCAATACCTTCATTCTTCCTTGAAGGAAGATCGTTAGTTTCATCAAAAACAACATGTATTGACTCCTCTACTATTAAAGTTTTTTTGTTGAAAATCCTAAAAGCTTTGCTAGAAGAGGAGTAACCAAGAAAAATTGCTTCATTAGATTTTGCATCAAATTTTTCTAGTCTTTCTTTACCATTGTTCAAAACAAAACATCGACAATCAAAAATATGAAAATATGTAATGTTTGGTTTTTTTTCTTTCCAAAGCTCATAAAAAGTTTTCTTTAAAATTGGTCTAATTAAGGCATGGTTTAATATGTAACATGCCGTGTTAATTGATTTCGTCCAAAAATATCTTGAAAGGTTGCTTTCACATAGCATGGTACGGGCCATTTCTTCAAGAGTTCTATTTTTTCTTTCTACTATCCCATTTTGTTGGGGTGTCCTAGGTGCTGAAAAGTTATGGTCAATACCTTTTTCATCATAAAACTTTTCAAAATCTTGATTTTCAAATTCGATTCTATGATCACTTCGAATATTTTGAATTGAAAAATCTTTTTCATTGGTGACTTTTCGATAAAATTTTGAGAAAATATGAAAAGTTTCATCCTTATGTGCTAAGAAGAAGACCCATGTAAAATGAGAGAAATCATCAATAATCACAAAATCATATCATTTTCCACCTAGACTAGTAGTTCTAGTGGATCCAAATAAATCCATGTGCAATAGTTCTAATGGCCTAAAAGTTGAAATAATATTTTTAGATTTGAATGAGACTCATGTTTATTTACCCATTTGGCATACATCACAAATTCTATCCTTTTCAAAATTCAATATGGGTAAGCCGATAACCAATTCCTTTTTAATAAATTTTGAGCGTGAGTGCATGCTAATATGTGCAAGCCTACAATACCAAAGCCAACTAGTCTCATTAATTTTGGCATTCAAGGCTACTAGGCATTGCATATTTATTTTGGAAAGATCATTCAAATCTATCATATAAACATTACCATGTCTATGCCCAACAAATTTAATGCCTTCATTAATAGGACTAGTTACAATGCAAACTGAAGATTCAAAAATGACTTTGTATCCTTTATCATAAAATTGACTGATACTTAATAAATTATGTTTTAAACCATCTACTAATAAAATATTTTTAATATTCTTGGAGGGAGTGATACCAATGTTACCTATACCGATGATCTTTCCTTTGTCATTGTCTATAAAGGTGACCATTCCTCCATTTTTAGTATCAAGTATGATGAATTGGGATTCATCACTAGTCATGTATCTTGAGCACCCGCTATCAAGATACCATCTTCGGTTTGCTCTTTGGGATGCAAGACACACCTATACATAAGAATCAAGTTTTGACTTTAGGTACCTAAGTTTTTTTGGATCCTTTTTGGTTAGTCATAATGGTTCCTTTTGGAACCCATATTTTTTTTACATTAAAATTTTTAGATTTGTTAGAAAAATATGAATAGGATTTGTGTCCTATTCTATCACATTTAAAGTAAGTTATATTTGAAAACTTATTGTATAATGAGTTTACAAAGATATTTTTCAGAAATTTTTGTTTCTTTAAAAGATTATATCCAAGACCGACTTTATCATAAATGACCTTTTGATTGTCAAGTATCATGTGAAGTTTATTTGAACTTAAAGTGAACTTTTCAATCATTAGTTTTAACTTGACAATTTTATTTTTTAAGTTCAAATTTTCTTGAGACAGAATTGATTTTTCATTTGAAATACTCTCATTTTCTTTTAGTAAAGATTGATTCTTTGATTTTAATTCTTTGTTCTTTACCCCTAGCTTCTTTAGTTCATCAATTAGGTCATACAATGCTTCATGAAGTTTTTCAAAGGTAAAGTCAATAGGAGTTTCAGTATTTATCTCATTTTTATGTGCCATAAGGCACAAGTTTGCTTGTTCATTTGAGTCTTCTTCTTTGAAACTTAACTCATCACTTCCGCTCCATGTAGCCATCATGGCCTTCTTCTTGTATTTTTTGAGACCCTGCTTCAGTTGTGGGCATTCAGACTTAAAGTGTCCCAGTTTCTTGCATTCATAACAAATAAGGGGTTGTTCCTTATCCTTCTCTTTGCTATATTTCCCTTTTGTAGGTGGCCTCTTCCTCATTTCTTGTCTTTTTTTCTTCAAAAATTTCTTAAACCTTCTAGTAATGAGGGCCATTTCTTCATCCTGCTCTTCATTTTCTATATCATCGGATTCTTCATCAGGTTAAGCAGTGGATTTGAGGGCAATTATTCTCTTTTTTTTGACATCTTCTTCTTGATGTTGTTTCATGCTTAGCTCATGTGTCATCAGCGATCCTAGAAGCTTCTCTAAGGAGAGGATATTCAGATCTTTGGCTTCTTGGATTGCGGTCACTTTGGCCTCCCAAGTCTTTGGTAAAGATCTAAGAATCCTTCTCACGAGATCACTGTTAGAATAAGACTTATCAAGACCTTTTAGACTATTAATAATATTAGTAAAATGAGTAAATATTTCAGTTATTGATTCATCATGCTCCATTTTAAAAAGTTCATATTTATACACAAGCATGTTAATTTTTGATTCTTTCACTTGATTAGTTCCTTCATGAGTTACTTCTAATTTATCCCATATTTCTTAGCTGACATGCATGTTAAAATATGATTAAATTTATTAGCATCTAGAGCATAATATAAAATATTCATGGCTTTAGCATTTAGTTGAGCCATCTTCTTATCAACCTCATCTCATTCTTTTTCGGGTTTGGTTGATTCTACATCATCAATTATTTTAGTGGGTGTGTGTGGTCCATTTACTATGATACTCCACATATCATAGTCAAGTGCTTGAATAAAGATTTTCATCCGAGCTTTCCAATAGGTATAATTTGACCCATTGAAAAGTGGAGGTCGGTTTGTGGACTGTCTCTCGGTTAGTGAAGTGCCAACTTGAGTTGCCATAGATCTTTAGCTCTTTGATGGTTAAATCAAAGTAGGGCTAGAGCACCGAGCTCTGATATCACTTGTTACCCAACTATACAACCCAAGAGGGGGGGGTGAATTAAGTTTTTAAAAATTTAAAAATTAACTTACAACTATGAGGATTATTTAATATTGAGCAGGATAAATATGGAGAGTGAAATTTATGCTAGGTGTAGAAGTTGGATGCAAGAATGTAAGAAGATAAGAAAATTTAAAAAGAGAGCAAGTAAGCATAATACAAACAAAAAGATTTATAGTGGTTCGGTGCCAACTTTGCATCTACGTCCACTCCCCAAGCTCCTACTTGGAAATTCAAATCCACTAAACCATATTCAACATGAATACAACGTCGGAACCTCTGACTCTAGCTATTTCAAGCTAGAATACTTATTTTTTGAGTACAAGCCAATCCAATACAATCTGATTCAAGGTTCGGATCAATCTTTCCATATTTTAGAATCCTTCCAAAATAAAATATCAACTCAAAATAGAGTATAGCAGTTAATCACACAGAAATATAGATGTAGCTCCTTTAATGAGTAAATAAAGTTTTAAATATACTTTACACAATAAGAATGAAGCTCTTCTGATTTCTCTCAAGATGGTTGAAGACTTGAATGAGCTCTTGAGGGGTTGGTAAACTTGAAATAAAAGCTTCTTGAACTTTTAAGAGGGCTCTTGCTTAGGGTTGAAATGAATGCTTGAAGAACCTTTTCAAAACCTTGTTGATTTCCTCCTTTAAGTACCTTTTATAACTTCAAATAATGGTGGAGAGTAATCTGGACTGAAATAAAGTCGTTGGAGCATATTAAATGGGCATTAAATGCAGCCAAAATGAACTGAAAACTAGCCATTGCGAAATTTTTCTGTCACAGGGGTCGACTCATAGGGTCGACTCATGTTCATGAGTCGACTCATGGGGTCGACTCATGTGGCACAAAACAGAAAATGACTATTTTGTAATTTTGGCCTACACAGCAACAGAGGTCGACTCATGCTCAGGGGTCGACTCTGAAGGAAAAATTGGCTTTTTCCTTGTAGGATCTTCCAGATCTAATGAGATCTGGGGTGAAATATTTCAAAAAATTATCCTACGATATTTCAGATCTAAGATCTATTAGATCTAATTCATATTATCTGATATTAAATCTAAAATTAAATCTAAAAATATGAGGAATAGAGAAATACCTTTAGGGTAACTAGATTACCATGTAGATGATTGCAGCAATGCCTGAGGTTCTAAAATAGCCACGCAATCGCTTGGCCTCTATCGATATCCACTCGAGTAGAATCTAGGTCATCTTCTCCTCGCGAATCTTTTTTTCAAAAATCAGATCTGGATCTGATCTGGAAGATCTTCAAAAGATCTTTTGAAGCTGGAGCAGCAGCTTCTCGATAAATTCTGTAGCCTTCTAATCAGGAAGCCACCACGCCTTGGACAAGCACCAGATGGATGCCCAACCTCTTGGACATGAAGAGGAAAGGGAAAGGAGTAGAGGGGGCATGGAGAAGTGGAGAGGATTCAGACTTTTTCTGGTTATTGAGTAGAGACTCTAAACCCTAGGCGCAGACAGGGTTTAAATAGACCCTGCTGCGCCATGCAGTGCCACATCATTTGACCAATAAAAAAATTTCAATTAATTCTAAAAAAACTTTGATTGATGGAGTGATGTCATCTGATCATATTAGATAAGAATCTCCATAATCCCTCCTACTGTTGGTACCAACACTGGATAAGCACAGTGAGATTGGCGCCCCACAGTCCAAGTTGATCAAGGGATCAAAGTCCTCATCTCATGGGACTCTATCCACTTGGGGCGCACACCCTATCTGAATATGATGCCCACTTTAAGGCCCAATTTAGCAGGTGGACACTCCACAAAAAAATCTCTAATGATCTCTTGCCAAGTGGCCTTCAGTGCAAGGTCCATGGGTCAACGTTTGACCAATGTCCTAAAACGAAAATGGCAGGTGATAGGAATTAGCAGGTGTTATCTTAAATTCATCTCATGAATTAAGATAAATTCTTTCTGAATTGGACTGACTCTAGTCAGACTGTGAGAAACCTTCTCAAGGTTTTCTAGGTGAGTCAAATCATATTTAGCTCAGTCGAGACAGAAAAGATTACACGAGGAGAAAGTTAGGCTCAATCGTGTGCTAGCACGATTTTCTTGAACCTAATTGGATCTAATCCAAATCAATCGAACTGGGCTAGCTCAATTGATGACATCTAGACCCTAACTCTTATTTGTGTGACTCAGTTAGGTTCATTTTCATATGGTAATGAGACATGTCATGATCTCATCATCGACATCATCGAAACTCCTTTCGATGGATCAGAACTCTTCTGATTCAGACAATTAGAATGATCGATCATCAAGATCATTCTAATTGCTCACAAAATCCACCAGTGACACCTAGAAGTATATGGTGGCAATCCATCAAAAATGAAGACGAACCTCTTGATGCAGCTACTTGTGTGATTGAGTTCTTCTATCATGAGTCCCGACTGAATTAGGGTTAAGGTGAACTCATCAAATCCAACACAGTCATATGAATCAATCGATTGATCCGAGTCTGATATGAAACCCCAATGGAAAACTTTTTTTTATTATTTCACTCTACCATGGCCATGGGCTTAAGGACTCGATCTTTCGATCATCATAGGACTACTCCTCTCATCTACTGAGGTTGATAGATCCCTTCTTGATGCGATCTGGTTCCTACAATGAATATGCTACAGCCAACATATACCTCAGGGTTTTGAATGGCTAGGAGATCGAGTTATGGTGTAGTCAAACTATAACACACTCAAGGTGAACTATCGATATACCTCAGGTTAAAGAACTAGACACACAGCTGCAGCATCGAGCTAGTCATCGACGAGAAGGTAGACTTTTTTATGACTGCTCGAGGTGGTCACGCTCAGTACTCTCATTCTCAACGAATACCTATACTCTCGCTTCGATATCTCCACACCATAGACTCAAGACACATCTACCCTAAGAAAGCGATCGTACACCAACCTTCCGGATCGATCACCATCCTCATGATGATCCTATGGTCAGGGGCTGTTTATGAGTTAGTTATGTAAATTCATGCCTTAAATTTTCAACTCTTGAAAATATGAATTAACATTCCTACTAACTCAAAGGATGTATCACAGACATAATGTACACAATGTGATAGTAGAATATCCTTTTATTTATTTATAGTCAAAATTATAAATTTGCCCTTAGATTTGTACAGGAATGTGTCAGTCAATCTGGCATCTAGGGCACACATCTAACAAACTCCCACTTGATCTAATGCCAATTGGCTACATATCTAAGTCCCATCTTCTCAAGGTGGGCTTCGATCTTCTGCTGGCCTAATGGCTTTGTCAGTGGGTCTGTCATATTGTCTGTGGAGTCGACTCTCTTAACCTCGACATAACCTTTTTCGAGGTAATCACGGATCAGATGGAATCATCGCTCGATATGCTTGGACTTCTGGTGAGACCTTGACTCTTTAGCTAGGGCTATGGCACCATTATTGTCGCAATAAAGAGGGATGGCATCCGATGACATCACTCCAAGCTCTGCGGCAAATTTCTTATACCAGAATGCCTCCTTCGCAGCTTTCGATGCAGCAATATACTCTACCTCTATGGTGGATTCAGCAATCATCGTCTACTTGAAACTCTTCCAGCTAACTGCACCACCATTGTAAATGAACAGACTTCCAGATGTCGACTTTTGATCATCTATATCAGACATAAAGTCTGAGTCTGTAAATCTCTGACCTTGGAGATCTCCATTCCCAAAGACTAGAAACATATCCTTAGTCCTTCTCAAGTACTTAAGGATATAGTTCACAGAAGTCCAGTGCTCTTCGTCTGGATTCAATTGATATCTGCTTGTGACACTCACAGCATGGGCTATATCAGGCCGTGTACATAGCATGGCATACATGAGGCTTCCTATTACCGAAGCATAAGTGATCTTGCTCATGCGTTCAATCTCCTCAGGTGTGCTGGGGCACATCTTCTTGGAGAGATGAATGCTATGTCTAAAAAGTACTAAACCTCTTTTGGAGTTTTCCATGCTAAACCTTTTTAGCACCTCCTCTATGTACATCTTCTGTGAAAGTCCCAGCATCCTATTTGGTCTATCTCTATAGATCTTAATACCCAGTATAAAGGATGCCTCTCCTAGATTTTCATAGAGAACTCCTTAGACAACCATATTTTGACTGAGGTCATCATAAAAATATCATTTCCAATCAGGAGGATGTCATCTACGTACAGTACGAGGAAGACAACTGCTCTCCCACTGACCTTCTTGAACACACATGGTTCCTCCTCGTTCTTGATGAAACCAAACATTTTGATCACATCATTGAAATGAGTATTCCAGCTCCGAGATGCTTGCTTAAGTCCATAAATGGACCTTTGCAGCTTGCAGATCTTATGATCATCATCATTAGATGTGAAACCAAGCGGCTGTTCCATATAGATATCTTCCTCAAGATATCCACTTAAGAATGCCATTTTCACGTCCATCTACCATATTTCATAATCGAAATAGGCTGCAACAGCAAGCAATGTGCGGATGGATTTTAGCATGGCTGCGGACGAAAAGGTATCCTGATAGTCAATGCCTTCGTGCTGACTATAACCTTTCGCTACGAGCCTAACCTTGAATATCTCCACATTCCCATCTACACCTATCTTTCTTTTGAAGATCCATTTACACCTAATAGGTATAATACCTTCAGGTAGATCTACCAAGGTCCAGACTTGGTTTGAGTACATCGAGTCAATTTCTGATCTCATTACCTCTAATATTTCTTAGAGTTGATTCTGATATCGCCTCGTCATAGGTCTTGGGGTCATCACCATAAGCCCCATTTTTTGTGAGGAATATTTTTTCTACTTCTTCTTGTATAGTACCTAAGTACCTTTCAGGAGGACAAAAAACCTTAGTCGATCTATGAGGTGGAAGAGGTTGTGTTAGGACTGGTTCTAATCGATTTGGTTCCTCAGATTCTTTAGCTCGTTGCTCTTGGGAGACATTCTCTTTGAGCTTAATTATTCTTCCGATGCCACCATCTTGAATAAACTATTTTTAAAAAAAAATAGCATGTCGATTCACAATCACATTGTGATCTTCTGAAATATAGAAATAGTATCCTAATGACTCTTTAGGATATCCTATGAACTGAGTTTTAAAAGACCTGAACTCTAACTTGTCCGCCTGCTGTTTCTTGACATGAGCCGGACAACCCCAAATTCTGAGATGACTCAGTCTTGGCTTCTTACCATGCCATATCTCATACGGTGTGGTAGGAACGGTTTTAGAGGGAACCCTATTCAATACATATATTGCTGTCATGAGATAATGTCCCCAAAAAAACTCAGGGAGGTCCGTGAAGCTTATCATGGAACGGACCATATCTAATAGGGTCTGGTTTCTTCGTTCTGAAACCCCATTGAGTTGTGGCATTCCAAGTGAAGTCCATTGAGAGACTATGCCATTGTCCTTAAGATAGTCTAGGAACTTCTGACTAAGGTATTCACCTCCTCAATCTGATCGAAGAACCTTAATGGGCTTTTCTGTTTGTTTTTCTACCTTATGTCTGAATTCTTTGAACTTTTCAAAGGCTTCAGACTTGTGTTTCATTAGAAATACATACCCGTACCTAGACATATCATCGGTGAAGGTAATGAAGTAGACATAGTTGCCTCTAGCCGGCACATCAAATGGGCCGCACACATCTGTATGTATTAGGACAAGTAGGTTTGTGGCCCTTTCCCCATGTCCTGTAGAAGGGAGCTTGGTCATTTTATCTTGAAGGCATGATTCACAAACTGGATATGACTCAGAAGTCAACAGACTCAATAGCCCAGATTTCTTCAATTTGTTAACTTTGTCTTCCGCTATATGACCTAGCCTTAGGTGCCACAGATACCTATCATTTAGACTATCTCTAGGCCTTTTAATTTCCATGGCATTTACATTTTGCTCGATATGAAATACAGATACATCAATATGTAACTGATAGAGACCATTAATAAGAAAACCATTTGCAACTTTATTATTTTCATAAAATATGTTACAATGGTTCTTATGAAAGCTAATCACATAGCCTTCTTCTGCTAAACATGAAATAGAAATCAAATTCCTGCTTGCTGCAGGCACATAATAACAATCTCTAAGAACTAAATCTAATCCTAACGGTAATCGCAGAGGGTAGGTTCCCACGGCCACAGTAGCAACTCTTGCTCTATTTTCGATGCGTAGGATCATATCCCCATCCCTCAGCCTCCTACTCTCCTCAAGACCCTGCATAGAAGTGCAAAAATGAGCACTAGAACCAGAGTCAAGTACCCAACTGGATGCAGAGAAAATCATAAGATTAGATTCTATAACGAGCATTCCTCCAGAAGGACATCCTTCTTGTTCTTCAGGGTGGCCAGGTACTGAGGACAGTTTCGCTTCCAATGGCCATCTGAATTACAGTGGAAACATTTTCCCTTTTCAGCAGCCTTCTTCTTTGGTTCCGTCTTCTTCTTCTTTCCATCCACCTTCTGCTCCTTCGCAGACTTCTTCTTCTTTTCAAAAACCTTTCTCTTGGAAGAAGTCCACTCTACAATAAGGACTGAGCCTTTTGAACCTTTTAAAGAAAGCTCAGCCGTAACCAACATGTTCATTAACTCAGCCAAAGTACACTGCATCTTATGCATATGAAAGTTCATGATGAAATAACCATATGCATTAGACAAGGATTGAAGGATCACATTAATCTAAAAATCCCTATCTAAGATGACACCAAGCTTCTCAAGCTCCTCAAGGTCCTTGATCATTGACAAACAATGATCTTGGACTGACTGCCCATCATGCATTTTAGCCTTAAAAAGCCTTTGGCAGACTTGATACTTGGCTGTACGACTTTGTTCACCAAACAACTCTTGTAGGTGAGCCAACATTTTGGCGGGTAGTCATAATATTCTCATGCTGGTGCTGCAAGTCACAGACATGGCACCCAACATGTAGTACCTGGCTTTGTTATCATCATCCATCCACTTTTCCAGAGACACTCTTTGTTCAGCAGTCGGACGTGCTGGTATGGCAGGTGGGTCCTGGTCCAAGACATGAGTCAGTTTCTCGAAACCTAGAATAATTTTATAGTTTCTCAACCAGTCCTTGAAATTAGGTCCAGTCAATCTGTGGGTGTCTAGTATTTTGGTCAGGGGATTGGACGCAGACATGTTTCCTGTAGAGAGTCAAAAATTTTTACTTAGATTTTGTAATCAGACTTAACCAATTTGTTTAGGAGTTTCATTTTTAAACAAATTAGGCTCCCACTATTTTCTCAGATCCCTACACTCTCTAGGTAGAGATGTGAAAATCTCTATGATTAGTGATTTCTAGTGGGTGGTGCGGTCCACCGACTAGCTCACCACCTCACCTAACAATTATTGGTGATGGGTCAACCGATGAGTGGACAACTCTTGTCCAATGATTCTCTAATCATGGTGCATCCAAAACTTGGTCTCTAATTCATGAAGCTCATCATGCCCGGAATATTGCTCCAATTCTTAGTTAAGTCAGACCCACCATTTGCATGAATTAGATTCCTGATTGGATCCCTCACCATATCCGGAATATTGAGCACAACCCATCCTCTAATCCGTAGCATCCAATGCCTATTGGACATGGTTGCATCTTTCCGATGCAACTGAGCCACTGTAACCAGCCGAAAATAATCAACCCCGGGAAGGGCCTGCACATCCACAATGGTGGAAGACCTTAGACTTAATATTTTTTTAGGGATATTTGATTTAGGTCTTATTATACTTGACTTGACATAGTCATAACAATTATGACTAACCTAGTGGCATGGGTTAGTTCGAATTGTTAGCCACCTCAAATCAGAACTGGGTCGACATATATGGCCAGGTAAGTGAGACCGGTGGAAGGGATATGCCATTAACTTGACAAGAATGCATTCGAGTCGAGTAGCTCCCAATTAAAAACCAATCGGTCGCATCTGTCCAACTTACCTTAGATATCAAATTATCGAACCAGAACCAATTGGGTTAGTCTACAATCCAGGCTCTAACCACTGAGCCAAATTAGGTCTTAACTTGATCGAGTCACATCTAAATATGATTCGACCTTGACCTAGACTTAATCCTATTAGGCTGGTCAATTATTAGCTTTCATAATCTCACCTAACCAACTTTTGATTATGTTTGATCAACCGCTAGACCTAATTGAGCTACCCAAGTCCGAACCCAATTTTATGAAAATGGCTTAGATCTAAAATTCTCAATTTTAGACCTAATTTGATTTCATAAACTTAATTCATTAATTAAGTCTTGGGTTCATAAATAAAATATGTAAACAAATCCAAGGGTTTCAGGATCTAGGATTTTGCAGAAAAGTAAATTATGATTTCTGATTAAGGATGAACGCGCAGCACCCCTACATGCCATAAGAACACCCCATTGAATGGAAGGAGAGGGTCTTAAACCCTACATTATTCTTATGACCAAATGGTCATGAGGAACATCTTAATCAGAAATATTAATTTAACTACAAAACTAGTTAGATCTAAGTTACATATCACATATATAATTTCAGATCTAACTTATACATGCTTTGCATACATCTCATGTATTAAAATATGATCTAATTAGCATGCTTTCAGATTTGATACATCACATATAACATCTAAAAAAATGATTTAAATTAAACTATTCAATATAAAATTTATTCTAGATAGTTACTAGAATAATTCTACAACTAGTCTAGGCATGCAACAGATCAATCTTATGTATTAATTAAAATTTTATTTTTTATTTTCTGATCTGAATATAATATTTATAATATCAAAAAAATAAAAAATAAATTAGATCTAATTTATATTTTAATCACATTAAAATATAAAACTATAAGACTATTCATAGATTAAACTATTCCTAGTCTAGTCATGCATCTAATACATGTTAGATCTACTTAGATTTAATTTTAAATTTTTTTAATTTCAGATCCTATCACATCTGATGTGACATCTAAAATATATTAATATTAAATAAATAAAAATAAAAATTAGATCTAAATTAGATCTGAAATAGAGCTATCAACCTGGCTCTGATACCAGTTGAAGAAAAAATTGGCTTTTTCCTTGTAGGATCTTCCAGATCTAATGAGATTTGGGGTGGAATATTTTAAAAAATTATCTTATGATATTTTAGATCTAAGATCTATTAGATCTAATTCTTATTATCTGATATTAAATCTAAAATTAAACATAAAAATATGAGGAATAGAGAAATACCTTTAGGGTAACTAGATTACCTTGTAGATGATCGCAGCAATGCCCGAGGTTCTAAAATAGCCATGCAGTCGCCTGGCCTCTACCAGTATCTACTCGAGTAGGATCTAGATTATCTTCTCTACATGAATCTTTGCTCCAAAAATTAGATCTGGATCTGATCTGGAAGATCTTCAAAAGATCTTCTGAAGCTGGAGCAGCAGCTTCTTGACAAATCTCTGCAGCCTTCTAATCAGGAAGCCACCACGCCTTGGACAAGCACCAGATGGACACCCAACCTCTTGGACATGAAGAGGGGAGGGAAAAGAGTAGAGGGGTATGGAGACAATTCAGACTTTTGCTAGTTATTGAGCAGAGACTCTAAACCCTAGGCACAGACAGGGTTTAAATAGACCCTGCTGTGCCATGCAATAACACATCATTTGACCATCAAAAAATTCTAATTAATTCTGAAAAAATTTTGATTGGTAGAGTGATATCATCTGATCATATCAGATAAGAATTCGCACAATCCCTCCTACTATTGGCATCAACACTAGATAAGCACAGTGAGATTGGTGCCCCACAGTCCAAGTTGATCAAGGGATCAGAGTCCTCATCTCATGGGACTCTATCCACTTGGGGTGCACTTCCAATCTGAATATGGCACTCACTTTGAGGCCCAATTTAGTAGGTGGACACTCCACAAAAAAATCTCCAATGACCTCTTGCCAAGTGGCCTTCAGTCCAAGGTCCATGGGTCAACGTTTGACCAATGTCCTAAAACGAAAATGGCAGGTGACAGGAATTAGCAGGTGTTGTCTTAAATTCATCTCATGAATTAAGACAAATCCTTTCTGAGGTGGACTGGCTCCAGTCAGACTGTGAGAAATCTTCTCAAAGTTTTCTAGGTGAGTCAAATCACATTTGGCTTAGTCAAGATAGAAAAGATGACACGAGGAGAAAGTTAGGCTCAATTGTGTGTTAGCACGATTTCCTTGAATCTAATTGGATCTAATCCAAATCAATCGAACTGGACTAGCTCAATTGATGACATTTAGACCCTAACTCTTATTTGTGTGACCTAGTTAGGTTCATTTTCGTATGATAATGAGACATATCATGATCTCATCATTGATATCATCGAAACTCCTTTCGATGGACCAGAACTCTTCTGATTCAGATAATTAGAATGATCGATCATCAAGATATTCTAATTACTCTCAAAATCCACCAGCGACACCTAGCAATATATGGTGACAACCCATCAAAAATGAAGATAAACCTCTCGGTGCAGCTACCTGTGTGATTGAGTTCTTCTATCATGAGTCCCGACTGAATTAGGGTTAAGGTGAACTCGTCAAACCCAACATCAGTCATATGAATCAATCGATTGATCCGAGTCCGATGTGAAACCGCAATGGAAAATTTTTTTCCATTATTTCACTCTACCATGGCCATGGGCTTAAGGACTCGATCTTTCGATCATCATAGGACTACTCCTCTCATTTACCGAGGTTGATAGATCCCTTCTTAGTGCGATCTGGTTCCTACAATGAATATGCTACAGCCAACATACACCTCAGGATTTTGAATGGTTAGGAGATCTAGTTATGGTGTAGTCAAACTATAATACACTCAAGGTGAACTATCGATGTACCTCAGGTCAAAGAACTAGACACACAGCTGCACCATCGAGCTGGTCATCGATGAGAAGGTAGACTTCCTTATGACTGCTCGAGGTAGTCACGCTCAGTACTCTTGTTCTCAATGAATACCTATACTCTCACTCCGGTGTCTCCACACCATAGACTCAAGACACATCTATCCTAAGAAAGTGATTGTACACCAACCTTTCAGATCGATCACCATCCTCGTGATGATCCTATGGTCAGGAGCTGTTTATGAGTTAGTTATGTAAATTCATGCCTTAAATTTTTAACTCTTGAAAATATGAATTAACATTCTTACTAACTCAAAGGATGTATCACAGACATAATGTACACAATGTGATAGTAGAATAACTTTTTTATTTATTTATAGTCAAAATTATAAATTTGCCCTTAGATTTGTACAGGAATGTGTCAGCCAATCTGACATTTAGGGCACACATCTAACAGACTCATGGGGATGACTCATAGAGTGTGCCATCCAAAGAATTCAGCATGCCATTCAGCTTCTTTTGCCATGAGTCGACTCATGGGGTCGACTCAAATATATAAACATAATTTTCTTTCAAAATACATATTCAAAAATATTAAAATTACCTCCAATAGATTACAAATCTTGTGTTCTTGCTCTTGAGGCTTCCAAATCAGAACTTGATAAAATTATGATTTTGCCTCTGAAATATAATAAATCTTTTTTCAAACCAAAATCATTAGTAATCCTCTCAAATGCTTTGTAATCATCAAAATCAATTCAAGGAGCAACAGTTTGGTAATGATCTCTAACTTGTTTTGATTTCTATGGTAGATCTAATAGTTAGATTTAGAATTTTAGTATCGATGAGATCGATGTGATTTTTATTTTCAGATCTAAAATATATATTTTTTATATTAAAAATTTTGATGTGTTAGTCTAAGATTAGATCTTATATATGTAATAGGATTAAATTATTTAATCTATTATTTTTGCTGTATAAAATTTTGAAATTGCATGTACTGCACTACCACATATTTCTTTCAACTGGTATCAGAACCAGATTATTTTGATATGAATTAATATGACTTTAGATCTAATTTTTTATTATTAGATCTAATTATTTATAATTTAAATTAGATCTAAATTAATTTATTTTTAAATCTAATTATTATTTATTTAGATTAGATATTTTGAGTAGCAAAGTACTCGGATTGGGTAATCACCAGGCCGTCCAATCATAGGAGCAAGTAGAATTTCATGACCCTCTCCTCCCATTCAATGGGGTGCTCTTCATGGCGTGTAAGGATGCTACTATGAGATCCCATGAAGAAAAAAGTGAAAAAAAAAACTTATTTTCTTGCAAAATCTTAAATCTTGAAGCCCTAGGTGTTGTTGTATGTGATGCAAATTGCAAAGATGGTTAGTTACATCTAATCTTATTTAATCAAAATTATTTTAATTTAAAATCATAAAAAAAAATTAAATTTGATCTAAATGACTTTATGATCTGATATAAAAAGTTTACATAAAAAAATATTTTTAGAACCTTAACCATATTGATGCAAAACTTAATTGAGAATTAAGTATCAAGCTGATTGGGAATTGTGATTTAGATCTAATGACATTGCATAAAACATGGGGCATGGGTTAGCTCAAATCAGGTCCTTCTTTTTAACTGGGTTAGACCTAAGGTTAGAATCAAAGAATTGATTGACCATGTAGAGAAATTGATTAAGTCTAACCAAATGTTGAATTAGATTAATCAGGATTTCTCTAGTACATAGTTGTAGATGGTCAAGTCCATATCTTTAATTAGACCAAATGGACCTTGATTGTGGCTAAGTGGTTGAATCCGAATCATTAGGTTGGTCAAATCAAAACTAGTTAAACCAACTGGTATCTAAGATAAATTTAGAATTTTGATCGGTGGTTTTTAATTGGGAGCGGCTTATCTGGTCATTTCGATAATGTCTAGGGCAAGCTTAGCAGACCCTCCCATCGATCTCACTTATCTGACCAATTTGGTGAAGTAGATTTTGATTAGATCGCTAAATGATTCGAGTTAGCCCATGCCATTAAGGTTGATCAATGTAACTGATCTAGGTGCTAGTTCAATCATCATGACCTAACCTGATTCAGTGACTTGATAAAGTCAGTGGGAGGATTATGATCTACTGATTGATCTCTTCTTTTCTTTTCTCTTCTTTAAATCGATTAAACCCTCTAAATTATTAGGTCCCTAAAATGAGCTGGTTATGGTGATAACTAGATCATAGCCTCCCATTAAGGTGAGTGATAATGGGTCCATGATTTCTGATTGACATTGCAGGCGCCATCAGTCTAGTGTTCTTTCTGAATGATAAAATTATCATTCATCATATGATGACTCTGTTGAACTATCTGATGATGGTTGGACTGATCGAGCCATCCTCAAGTCTGATTACTCATTAGGTAGAATTACTGAGTAGGTTCATGTTAATGGTTTGACTTAACTGAAATTTTCAATGGAGGCCCATCGCCTACTGAAATAAAATTTAGGGCTAAATTAAATACTAGAAGTTGTTTGGAGAAATAATTAGTTGAGAACCTACCCATACATGCATATGAGTTGACCAAGCCATCCTCAGGCCTATATGTAGTCTGTGTGGATTCTAATACCCACTAAGAAATTAAGATAATTCTTCGAATTAGAGGTAGAGGCTACCAATTCGTATAAAATAGTGGAAGAACTTTTAGACTAAAGTCCAAGTCTTTAGGATTAATAAATTTATATACTAATTAAGCTTTATATTTTTTTTTTGTGTGAGCAGATATGGCCTCAAACTTGTCACTCCGATCACTATTGGATAGTGAGAAACTTATCGAACTGAATTTCAATAATTGGTATCGAAAGTTAAAGATTGTCCTGGAGCACGAGCAGATCCTTTATGTGATAACGGATCCAGCACCTGAGGAGCCTACTCCTAACATTCAAGGAGCGATCCGAGATACTTATTTGAAGTAGCTCAACGACCGCACCATGGTTCATTGTATTATGCAGGCCTCCATGAACGATGAGTTTAGTCGAAAGTTTGAAGAAGCACAAGACTTTGGTACTTTGGTACTCTTGACGACGTTGACCGGCACAAGACTAGTTGCATCATTTTCAATGCCTGGATGAGGGAGGGTATATCTGTTATTGATCATGTATTATACATGATCGAGCAGATTGAAAAATTGAGTAAACTCGGCTTCTCTTTGCATGAATAGCTAGGGAAGAATGCAATCCTGAACTCTCTACCCAAGTCCTACCTGCCGTTCCTCAATCATTTCAGAATGACGAAGCCTATAGTCAACTATCATGATCTGTTGGGGTTGCTACAGACTTTTGAGAAAGATCATTAGCTCCATAAAGAGATAGTGAATCTAGTGGGAGGATCTTCTTCAGATAGTCGTTGTCTCTTTAAGAAAGAGAAAAAGAAGAAGAATAAAAAGGTCCTTGGTGTTGGGAGTCAGTCCCAAAAATTGAAGTTCAAGACTGATCAAAGTTAGGTAGAGTACTTCTTTTGCAAGAAGCAAGGTCACTGGTAGAGGAACTGTCCTCAGTATATCGCTTCTCTTGACCCAAACAGGCCAAAGAAAATGAAGTAACCTGTTACTGGACAAGGTACTTATGTGATAATACCTTGTAACTTCTCTCTTATAGATACAATGACCTGGGTATTGGATACTAGAAGCCCTATTCATATTTACAATTCATTGCAGGGTCTTCAGATCACTAGGAGATTTGGAGAAGGTGAGAGATTCCTGAATGTTGGAGATGGAAGATCAGTTCCAATTCTAGCTTTAGAAATCATCAAGCTTGTATTCGAGTCTTAGTATATTATTCTTAATGAGTGTCATTACTATCCTAGTTTTCTTTTAAATATTATTTCTATAGGCCTTTTGGCCAATTCCAATTGTGAAATATCAATAAAGAAACACTTTTGTGATATCATTTTGAATGGTGTTATAATTTTATGTGAACAGTTGAACAATGGTATCTATGTTGCATCTAGGCCAAATGTAATATACATTTCAAATAAATATCCTAGAATAGATGATGTCACGGATGCCTACCTTTGGCATTATAGGCTAGGTCATATCAACAAGAATAGGATGAACAGGTTAGCTTAAGAAGGAATTCTTGATAAAGACGATTACGAATCATTACCTATTTGTGAGTCTTGTTTGCTTGGAAAGATGACCAAGTCATCTTTTACTGGAAAAGGTGAATGAGCTAGTGATGCGCTGGGTCTGATACATACTGATGTATGTGGATCCATGAGCACATGTGTCAGAGGAGGGTACAGCTACTTCATTTTATTTACAGACGATCTATCTAGGTATGGGTACATCTACTTGATGAAACAGAAGTTCGAATTGTTTGAAATGTTCAAACAGTTCCATAATGAAGTAGAGAAACAAACTAAAAAAAATATTCAAACTCTTCGGCCTGACTGAGGAGGTGAATACCTTTTCTGTGAATTTCTGACATATCTAGGAGAGAATAAAATTCTCTCCTAATGGACCCCTCCAGGGACACCACAGCATAATGGCATCTCAGAAAAGAGGAATCGAACCTTATTGGACATGGTTCAGTCCATGATGGGGTTTGCAACTCTGTCGATCTTCTTTTGAAGATATACACTTGAAACAGCCTGTCTTATGCTCGATAATGTTCCAAGCAAGATAGTTGTAAGGCACCATATGAGATATGGTTAAGACGTAGGCTGAACCTATCTTACTGTAGGGTCTGGCAGTGTCCGACTTATGTTAAACGATTACAAACTGACAAGCTCAATCCTAGGTCCGATAAGTGTAATTTCATAGCATACCCTAAGGAAACAAGGAGATATTACTTTTACCTGCCTGCTGAACAAATGGTGTTTGTCAGCAGTAAGACACATTTTTTGGAAAAACAATTCCTTAGTGAAGGAATAAGTGCCTCTAAAATCGAGCTTGACGAATTTTGACAGGTAGAAGAATTGACACCAATGATTAATTCTGAACTGGATTTGATAACATCAAACCCAAAGCTCGATGAACAAGCATCCTTAAGGCGATCTAGTAGAGTACCACATCAGTCAGATAGATATCTAGATTTTTTGATCCAGGATGGGGATCCTGTCAAACTCGATGAAAACAATGAGGATCCAATTACCTACATGGATGTGATGCAAAGATTTGACTCTGATAAATGGCTTGAAGCCATGAGTTTCGAAATAGAGTCCATGAAGGTCAATAATGTATGGATATTAGTTAACCTACTTGAAGGGGTTAAACCCATAGGGTGTAAGTGGGTCTTCAAGAGGAAAAGGGGTGCAGACGGGAAGGTGGAGACCTATAAAGCCCATTTGGTTGCCAAGGATTATCGTCAGCATTATGATATTAACTATGATAAGATATTTTCTCCTGTGACAATATTTAAATCTATTCGGATCATGCTTGCGATAGCAGCATACTTGGACTATGAAGTCTAGCAAATGGATGTGAAGATAATTTTCTAAATGTAGAGCTGAACGAAAAGGTGTATATGATACAATCTGAAGGGTTCATATCTATAGATGAGTCTAAAGTGTGCAGGCTTCAGAGATCCATTTGTGGATTGAAGTAAGCATCTCAGAGTTAGAACATATGTTTTGATAAGGTGATCAAAACGTATGGCTTCATTAGAAATGGAGAGGAATCCTACATATATAAGTGGGTAAATGGTTCAATAATTGTATTTCTTGTATTGTATGTGGATGACATTCTCTTAATCGAAAATGATGTTCCTGCATTACAAGGAATAAAAGTTTGGCTATCATCATAATTTTTCATGAAGGATCTGGGAGAAGCAGCCTACATCCTAGGGATAAAGATCTATAGGGATAGATCTAAGAGGCTGCTTGGATTTTTCTAATCCACGTACATAGATACCATGCTGAAATGGTTCAGCATAGAGAATTTCAAGAAAAACTATCTTCTGATGAGCCAAAAAATTTTTCTTTCGAAAAGAGATTATCCGACAACTCCTCAAAAAAGAACATATGAGTAGAGTGCCATATACTTCGATAGTGGGTTCTATTATGTATGCCATGATATGTATGAGATTAGACGTGGCATACTCATTAGGGGTAGTGAGTAGATACTAGTCTGATCCAGGAGAAAATCACTGGAAGGTCGTAAAGACCATTCTTAAGTATTTGAAAAATACTAAAGATCAGTGGCTTGTGTATGATGAAACTAACTTGAAACTTGTGGGGTCACTGACTCCAGCTTTCAGTCAGACCATGACAATAGTAAGAGTATGTCAGATTATATTTTTATCCTAAATGGTGAAGCAATCTGCTGAAAAAGTTTCAAGCAGAATACTGTGGCAGACTCTATTTGCGAAGCAGAGTATATCACGGCATCCGATGCTGCAAAGGAAGCTGTATGGTTGTGGAAGTTCATTGACGAGCTCAGAGTGGCACCCTCCGTTGATGGACCTGTCTTGTTATACTATAACAATACTAGAGCCATTGCTCAAGCCAAGGAGTCAAGATCCCATCAGTGCACCAAACATATTCTATGTTGTTATCACCTTATTCGAGAGATTGTGGATCGAGGTGATGTTGATCTTTAGAAGATCGACGGAAGGGAGAACCTGGCCGACCCATTTACTAAAGCTCTCTAAATCAAGAAGTTCAATGACCATAAATCGAAGATGGATATATGATACTGTACTAATTAGTTTTAGTCCAAGTGAGAGTTGTTGGAAAATATATCCCAAAGCCAATTATTAGACGATTGTGCTCATCTTGTAAATTATATATGAATTTTTATTAATAAAAATTATTTAGCATTTTTATTATGAATTGACTATCTTTGAACTCTTGTGTTGTAATGAAGTCCTTAGGATTATTATTAATCTGCAAAGAAGGATTTATTGTTAAGTCCTTAAAAATGTTCGCAACCAAACGATATGCTATTACTAGGACGATAGCAATATCAAGTATAGATCATTGTGTGTCATATGAGTTGGTTGTCCTCTTAACCAAAGAGTGTAGAGACACTGTTATAGTATGCAGATGGAATGTAGGAGTACATTCACATCGAATATGACCATGTGTCAAGTACTCTGCTATAAGAGTAGCTCGTGAAGGATATAGGTATAAGTATTTCTCTAATCTACGACCACCATGGTGACTTGTAAGCTACTCACTATACTTTAGTACCGGACCATCTAAGTTTCTAACTTAGTGACAGAAAGATATTAGGTGCAGTCAAGTACTTATCAAGTCAGTGTGTGAGTCAAGATGGAATTAACCCCTCTGAATTGATAGGAGATATGAGTCAGTGTATTTCAATTTAGCAAAATCTTGATCAGGATAATCCATGAGATGGATTTGAAAAGTTGAAATATAATATGGTCAACTAAATTAAGGTTGATAGTTAAACCCTAGGTCACCTTGAGCATTTGGGTCAAAGGGATGAATTATACGGTAACCATACGTCAGTAGGTTCTAGAAGGTTGCTTTGCTATACTTCGACCTATCCGATCATCAGATCATCATTGCTAGATGGTTACATCGATTGGTATAAGAAGTTGTTCCTATGCTACCGGCTTAGGTTCGAACCTATCACATTTGGAGTTTGAGCAGTTGGTCAGAAAGTACCTATGTGTCACATGCATTAGAAGACTTGATCAGATCTGATGGCTGAAAGAGTCCAATTGGATTGTGACTCTGATGAAGAGTCCTACTTAGATTAGGACTCTGTGGGAGAGTCCCACTGGGACTGGGACTCTACCATTCATAAAGAATTAATTAGTAATTAGATTACTAATTGACTCAATTTGATTAAATAAAGAGCTTTGGAACAAGTCTAACTGAATTAGATTCAGTTCGACTCAGATTGGGATTGATATGATCAAATCCGATTATAAGAGAAATTTGATCCTGATTCGATCAGGGTTAGGACTCAGCTAATTCCTAATTGAGTTAGAAATTTGATGAGATATTTAAATTTCTAATTGGATTAGATTCATTTCTATCTATGGTTTCAATCCAAATTTTGATTTGGGTTAGAATTGAATTAGAAATGAAGAGTCCAAGTCAAACTAGGACTCTATCCTTATCTTTTACGCCACATCTGGATCCATGCCAATTTTTCCATGCCTAATTGAATTTGGGTTGTGATTTTTGGCATCATGAGAGAGGATCCAATAAGGATAGTTGGCAAAAGCTAATGAGTCATAATATTATCTCTTGTCTAATTCGAATGTGATCCGAATTAGAGATAATATGCAGACTAGAAAATTTTTTTTTCATATATGGTATATTGTTGGTGCCATATTATTATTATTTTTTTCTTGAAGAATTTTTTGGTGTGTGAGACTCTAGATTTCTTCTCCACATCTTAATGATTTTTATAAATTTTTTTGGGATGCCAGAAGGAGATTTTGGCATGGATTCATGGCACCCTTCCTTGGGAAGCCCTAATTCCTAGTCTATAAAAAGGAGTCCCCTCTCTTGGACGTCCAATAATCAATTCTCTTGCTGGTTTTTTATTTTTAAAGCCTTTTCTCCTCATCCTCTCTTCCTCCTCTAGATCTTCTATCACTTTAGAGTATCCAAGGTGTTTGTAGAAGAAGGAAAAGATCAGCTATCGAAGTTATTCGCAGACTCGCATCTCCGAGGCCTTGATCTATGCCAGTCTTTGCATGGATTTTCCTATAGAGGCCAGACAACTTCGTGTGGTTGCAAGTGATTTTAGGAACACCCTCTCTAATCATTGGATCAAAGTAGATAAAGATCAAAATTTATTTGGTAATGATCTCTAACTTATTTTGATTACTATGGTAGATCTAATAGTTAGATCTGGAATTTCAATATCGATGAGATCGATGTGATTTTTATTTTTAGATCTAAAATATATATTTTTTACATCAAAAATTTTGATTTGGTAGTATAAGATTAGATTTTATATATATAATTAGAATTAAATTATTTAATCTATTATTTTTACTGTATAAAATTTTAAAATTGTATGTACTACACTACCGCATATTTCTTTCATATGGTATCCGACAAAATAGTGAGAGACATAACTAGTTAAAAGATCTCATCTAGTTATGCATGTCAAATATGAGTGGTTTGTTTATACTATTATTTTTTATTTATATATATTTAAATCTATATTATGATTTCTTTATTTTCATTGTATGAAACCATGTTGATCGATCCAAATTATGTAGATTGGTTAAGGAACTTGCAAATTAGATTCGCACCAGAGAAGAACTATGATGTTCTCAATATTTTTGATCTTGGATCGATCAATAAAAATAAGAAGGCAAAAGATGTCCCCATGGATATTATCTATTTATTTTATGATAAATTTGGATATTGGAAGAATAATTGCAAGAATTATCTTGCAAGATTGAAGTAGAGTGCAAGTATAGCATCAAAAGGTGTGTATATGATACAGACCTATTTTTTATTGAGTGACTCAGACTTTGATATTTGGATATTGGATACCATCTATGGATTGTATATTTATAATTTATTACAGTGACTATAGAATTTCAAAGATCTGAAAAGAGATGATCTTGAGCTTTATGGCATAAGTTGAGAGTCCATTAGTACAGAGGTTGTGAAAACCTATATGCTTGATTTACCTTCAGATAAAATTTTAAAATTAAAAGATTATTATTATATACCAAAGGTCATTAGAAATATTATTTCTATACCTTTGTTATTAAAATAAAGTTATAAAATAAGGCTAATTGAAAATGGATGCTCCATTTTTTTTTCCAATGAATTTTATGACAGTGCTTATATTAATAACAATCTTTTAATTCTTGTACTCAACAAAAATATTTTTCATATTGAAAGAAATATGAAAAGAAAAAGAGAATATGTGAATATCACATATCTCTGACATTGCCGTCTTGGTCATATTAGTGAGTCAAGGATAAACAAGTTATACAAAGAGAAATTCTTTGATCCATATGATTATGAATCATTGAAAACTTATGAATCTTGTCTCATGGGTAAGATGACCAAGACTCTATTTTCTGGATATGAAGAGAAGGCAAATGAGCTGTTAGCCCTAGTACATACAGATGTATGTGGACCGATGACAACTCAGGTCAGAGGAGGATACTCCTATTTTATCATCTTTACAGATGATCTATCAAGGAGTATCTTATGAAACATAAATCCAAAGCCTTTGATAAGTTCAAAGAGTATCAAAGTATTATCGAGAAATAAACTAAAGAAAATATCAATGTTCTTTGATTTGATCAAAGAGGAGAATACTTATCCAGTGAATTTTTTGATCATCTTAAAAGTAAAAGTATTCTCCCTGAATGGATCCCTCCTTATACACTTTAGTTAAATGGTGTAGCAGAAAGGAGGAATCATACTTTGATGGATATAGAGTGGTCCATGATATGCTTCACTGATATTCTAATATCTTTTTGGAGATATACCCTAGAGACTGCCATATATATTTTAAACAGGATGCCTTCAAAGTCTGTTGCAAGCACACTATATGAGATATGGAAGGAAAGAAAGCCTAATCTTAAACATCTTAAGATTTGGTGCTGTCCTGCTTATGTCAAAAATATTTTTGAACATAAGCTTAGTGCTAGATCAGACATGTGTAGGTTTGTAGGATATTCTAAGAAAACTAATGGATACTACTTCTACCACCCTATAGAACAAAAGGTATTTGTTAGTAGGCATGCCACTTTCTTGAAAAATAAATTCATCCAAGAAGGAGGCAGTGGGAGGAATATTGAACTTACAAAAGTTCAGAATTTACAAACTAATCCAGAAATACCTGTGATTGAACCATAAAAAGATCCTCAATCAAAAATACCCAAGGATGAGGTACATCCACAATACACACCTCCTCTTCGAAGGTCAGATAAAGTGCGTCAAGCACCTCTGAGATATGGTTTTATCATTGAGAGTGACAATTTGATCAACATCATTCAGGATGATGATCCACTGATCTATTCAGAAGCTGTCATGAGTAGAACTTAGACAAATGGCTGGAGCCATGAAATTTGAGATAGACTCGATGTACACCAACCAAGAGTGGACCTTGGTTGATGCACCTAGGGCGTGACCCCAATAGGGTGCAAGTACATCTTCAAGAAGAAGATCGAAGTAGATGGCCAAGTAAAAACCGATAAAACTAGGTTGGTGGCAAAGAGTTTCAGACAAAGGCAAGGAATTGACTATGATGAAACCTTCTCACCAGTGGCTATGCTCAAGTCCATCAGGATTTTGCTTGCTATAGCGGCATACTATGACTATGAGATCTGACAGATGGATGTCAAGATCACTTTTCTCAATGATAATCTTGAAGAAGAGGTCTATATGACTCAGCTAGAGGGATTTATCTCAAGTGAGAGGGCAAATCAAGTATGCAAGCTAAAGAAATCTATCTATGAATTGAAGCAGGCTTCGAGGAGTTGGAACATCTGATTTAATATGACAATCAAAGAGTTTGACTTTATCAAAAATAAAGATGAACCATGTGTGTATAAGAAGACAAGTGGAAGTACTATTATCTTCTTGATTTTGTTTATCGATGACATACTGCTCATTGAAAATGATATCCCAATGATGCAATCGGTCAAGACTTGACTATCGAATAAGTTTTCTATGAAAGACTTGGGTGAAGCATCCTATATACCGGGTATAAAGAACTATAGAGATAGATCTAACAGGATGTTAGGCTTATCCCAGTCACAGTATATAGATCTCATATTAAAGAGATTTAATATGAAGGCAAGTAAGAGAGGTTACCTACCTTCAAGTCATGGTATTCGACTATCTAAGAAAATGTATCCTAAGACACCATAAGAGAGGAAGAGTATGAACGAAATTTCTTATGCTTTGGTTGTGAGATCAATTATGTATGCCATGCTATGTACTAGGCCTGATGTAGCTTATGCTTTAGCCATAGCTAGTAGATTTCAGGCTGATCCAGGAGAGGATAATTGAAAAGTTATGAAAAATATTCTGAAGTACCTAAGAAGGACTAAAGATGTTTTTCTCATATATGGAGGAGGATCAGATTTGAAGTTAGAGGGATATACAGATTTTAGTTTTCAATCTAATCTAGATGATAGAAAGTCAATATTAGGGTACGTGTTTACCCTAAATGGTGGAGCAGTGAGTTGGAAGAGTTTCAAGCAGTAGACAGTAGCTGACTCAACCACTGAGATAGAGTACATCGCTACTAGTGAAGCTGCTAAGGAAGCTATTTGGATGAAGAAATTCAGCATAGAATTAGGAGTCGTTCCTGAGATTGAAGGATCGATGTCACTATTGTGATAACAATGGGGCCGTTATTCAAGCTAAGGAACCTAGGTCTCATCAAAGATTCAAGCACATCCTCAGATGCTTCCACCTCGTTTGAAAAATTATTGAGAGACAAGATGTTGTCTTTGAACGAGCTGACACAAAGAATGACATAGCAAACCCATTCACTAAGGCTATACCACAATAGCTATTTGATCGCCATCTTGATTGTATGGGATTGAAATACAAAGGTGATTGGCTTTAGTGCAAGTGAGAGATTGAAAGAAGAGTTTTCTAAAAGTCAATCGCAAGTATGTTACGATAGAATTTTTTTTATAATTTTCTAACTCATGTAATGATATTTATTATTTGATAATAAAATGAGATATTGATTCATCATTTTAGCTGCATCTTATTATGTCTAAGATTATAATGAACTCCTAAGATTAGGACAATAGTTTTAGGAGACATGAATGGGTCATGCTAGTGAGACCTAAAACTCTAAAATCTTAATCTTAAATATTCTTGATCATAGGAGCATTGAGTCAGAGATCAATATTCTGGAAAGACTAACACATTCTATATATACTCGATGGAGAAGATGGCAGATCTCACTAGCCAGTTGTGTGAGACACTAATACAAGAATGTGGGTGCTCATCTGAAAATGAGTCCACTGAATTGACTCGATGAAAGAGAACATCTTATGGAAGCCTTACTTACATGTCAAAGATAGTTCTCTAAGTGGGAGTTGTACAAGTGATCCTTAGATCTGAGATCACCATGAAATCTTGTGCACATGAATGCATATTTTGGTTCATATCCAGACATGGTATTAAAACATGTACGGGATGTTCTGGATATGATGGAGTGTGTATGAAGGTTATGAGTAGGTCAACATGGAATCGATCACTCTTAGTAAGAGGAGATCGCATCCTGTGTATTCTCATCCCTAGAGGACTCAGAAAAAGTATTTTAGCCAAAAATAGGAAAGAGATTAAAAAGAGTTTCTAATGCTTCATCATTGAAGTCATCATTAGTTAATCAAGAATTGATATGAATATGTGTTTGAGTTTGACATAATTCCATGCTCATGAACATATTCGGGATGTTGGGATGATCGAAGGATTGAATTGCACTGTAACTTACCACTGAAGGATATATTTGGTATTTTCATCAAATTTTACATCTTCTAGGTAGTCATGATATATTACTAGATGTCAATCTTGACTTGTAAGTTTGATTAAATTAAAGAGTTTTATTCGATTGCCAATTAGAAAGAATCTAATTGTTGAACTCGAGTTAGCTCGACTGGACCTAAATTGATTAGATTAGAATCTAATCAAATTCAATCAACTTGCATCCGAACTTACTACTGGCTAGATATGGAATCCAATGGATCACACACATGAAAATTGGCCAAGGACCCTTTTGATAAGGTTGATTGAAATTTTGGATCCAATCAGGGTTCTCATTAAGCAAGCTAGCACATATGGAAATCCTAGCTCCTTGGTAGATCAATTTAATTTCATACCTTGCTAATTTGCTAGCCCAATTTGGTGAGCAATTGGATCAGGTCGTGCCACTTAGAAGCAATCCAAAAAGGGGTGCCACATCTCAAGTTAACGCCAAAAATGAAGAGTCCTCTTGGATGAGGACTCTTGGCGCAAAGAAGTGAATTTGTGTGCATGTTGGCATGAGTAGAAGGAAGAGTCCTTTTGGCTTGGGATTTAGATACGTGTAATAGTCCACATCACCCTCCATCCTTTGATGCACATCTCAAAGCATGAGATGTATTTTTTCTAGATTATATAGGGGTGGAGAAAAATTAGAAAGAAGGGAAGCTCTCGCACGTGCGCGGTGAAGCCTTGCAACTCTTCACACTTTGAAGAGTCCTTCTACAGATCAAAAATATTTAAAATGGAACACCACCTATCTAATAATGTTCCACTTTTGATTAGCTATTTTATGGAGATTTATCTGGAACTTTTTCAGATTTATTAGGAGATCAATCGGATGCCAAAACACCTCCTCACATGCATGCATGTGGTGATAAGAGTTTGCATGAAGAGATGCGAGGAACACATCCTTCTGTGAGAGTTTTGCTCTCTTATCAAGTGATCTAGAATCAGATTTGAATCCTCTTTTCACATGAAAAATAGTGGATTTTTTTAATTTGAGAAGGGATGCAAAACCATCCCTTCTCTGGTTGTGCGTGCGGGTAAAGGTGCTGATCAATGTATCAGGCAAAAGAGTCATTCTATCTGAAGACTCTTATTTTTCCTGATACACAGATCAGATAAGGCTTTTGAATGGGGCATGTCCTTGAATTTGGGCATCCCTCTAATACCTATAAATAGGTGTGCATGCTGGGTGTCCGATGCATTCAGAAAACTTTCCATTTTTTTCTCGGTTGCTCTCCTTTCTTTCTTACAATCCATCTTAGTTTTAGGACAAGGCTTTGGGATTTAAGATAAAGCCTAATCTGGTCCAGACAAGGGTTGAAAAGATCTTAAAGAAGGAGATTCAGAAGTTTAGAGGAGGTTTTAAGAGAGTCAAGTCAGGTTCTTGGAGAAACTTGATCGATACGAGGCTAGTCGAGTTCTAGGAGTTAGAATTCTTGAAGCAAGGTGAAGGAGGAGCACTGTCTTTGGTCCAATTTCTGTGTGGATTACTGTTGAAGGGTGGACACTTAGACGTCTTGTAAAAATTGGATTAGTGCTGTTAGAATTCAAGGTTTGGGGCATGCATGTGCATTTCAAACTTTATTTTCTAAACACCACAGTGGAATACAAGATTAAAACACTTTTAATCTGAATTATGTATGTATAAAAATATAAAATCACAAGGATCTAATTCATGTGCTAAAATTAACATATGCTAAAATTCAGATTATGATCAGATCACATACCTTTTCGCAATCTTTTTCTTCGAATTTGGATCTGAAAGAGAAGAGATTTTTTTCTAGCCGTACAAGTGTCCGGCCTCTACAAGTATCCACTCAGAATCAATCTGGAATAGCTCTTTTCAAATTGAATTTTTTTCTAAGAAAATTCAGCCTGCTGAATCTGAATGAAGCCTGGATCATGATCAACAGTTGATCTCTTTTCTTGATCTTCTTCTTTTCTTCTTCTCTTACTTTTTTCTCCTTAGATTATGCTACTACCAGCACTAAGAACCAACACATAAGAGGGGACGCCAAGGCCCTTTTGGGCATGAAAGATGGGATGCCCAAAGATGGGGCATGTGGGATGCCCAAGGGAGAAGAGAAGGGAGAGGAAGAGAGGGTGTGGGGGGTCTCCAAGGGTGGGCATGGACTGCTGGTTGGAAACTCTAGAAACGTTAAGAGAGGTCCCTTTAAATAGGTATGAGATTAAATCCTATTCAATCTCATAATACAAGTCCTACTTGCATTAGGTTTCCTAATAACTTAAGTTATTCAACTTACATTAGGAATCCTTTTAGATGCCAACTCTTGGAGCCTTTGCACTCAATTAAACACACCCTCTTTTGCGTCCAAGGGATGCCTCATATAAAATAAAAAGGCCCTCTAATCATAGGACACGCCCAATTTGATCCGATCAAGGTGGCACCCCATAATAACTATCAAGAAAATTAATAAGGAACTTGCACCCTTAATTCAATTAATTCAAAATCTTAGACACCCAACAATTGAAGTCCAATAAATCTAATTTATTTAGATTATTAGTAGGTAATTAAGTTTGAATTATCTTATCAAATAAAAAATTCAAACAGAAAGAGAAAATTAGATCCAACCATGTGCTAGCAAGGTTATCTTGAACCCAATCGGGTTTCTCTAAACCCAATTGACCCTTCATAAGCTCAATTGCTAATTTCAGGCCTAATCTTTTTGTTATATGACCCTATAGATTCAATTTTATCTGGTAGTGAGATATACAATAATCTCTATCAAAGTATCATTGAAATATTTTTCAATGGATCAGAATAATTCCACTCTAACTCATCAAGGATTGTCGATCCAGAACAATCCTAGTGAGCTCTCACAATCTATCAGTAACACCTAGCAGTATGTAGTAGCAATCCAGTAGAACTGAAATGAACCTCTAGGTGTAGTTAACGTGTGATTCAGTCTCTCTATCATGAGTCCCAACTAGATGGCAGGTTATGGATAAATCGTCAAACCTCAACATCAGTCATATCATAGATTTGATTAGCTCAAGTCTAGTTATGACTTCTATGAAAACTCTTTTCCATCAATCACACTATTATGGCCACAGATTCTCAGACTTAGCCTCTCAAATCCCATAGGGCTACTCTTTTTTATCAAGGTTGATAGATCTCATCTTGATGCACATCCTACTCCTATAGTGGACCAACTGTCATCAATATCCATTATAAGGGCTCATTGAGACTCATATTTATGTGTCAATCAAACTCCAGCAGGATCACTACAAGCAGCAGTGCCATCTCAGGTCAAAGGACCAGTCACACAACTACAGTATCGAAATGATTACTGACGATCAAGTAAAAATCTAAGTGATCTCTCATATGGTCACACTCAGTACTAATTATTCTCTAACAACTACCCACACTCATTGCTCAGTGTCTCTACAATGTAGACTAGAGACCCATCTATCCTGAAGGAAGTGATCTATGCGCCAGTCTATCCGGATCAATCATCATCCTCATGATGATCCTATGATCAAAAGTATTTAAAAATTAAATACATGTCTCTAATTCTCAATACCTTAAGAATATGTATCGAAAATTAATTCTATAAATGATTCAAAGACACATCATACTTGAATAAAAAAATAAACTTGCCCTTTTATTGACCATATCAATATATTAAGTATAAAATTGTATCTTAGATTTATCATAATGTATCAGCCATATTGGCTTTTAGGATATACATCTAACAATCTCCTACTTGGACTAAAGTCAATTAGCCACAAATCTTAGTCCCATCTTCTCAAAGTGGACTTTCATTTTTGGTTGGCTCAACTGCTTAGTCAGCAGGTTTGCCACGTTGTCTGTGGAGTCTACTCTTCACACCTAGACATATTTCTTTTCGAGGTAGTCACGTATAATATGATACCATTGCTCGATGTGCTTTGATTTCTAATGAGACCTCGGCTCCTTAGTAAGTGCTATGACTCCATTGTTGTCGTAGTAGAGTGGTATGGTATCCGATGTCATGACCTCAAGTTTTACGATGAACTTCTTAAACCAAAAGCCTTTCTTTGCAGCATCCGAAGCAGCGACATACTCAGCCTTCATGGTCGAATCCACTATGATGGGTTGCTTGGAACTCTTTCAGCTAACTGCACCACCATTTCAAACGAACACATAGCCTGATGTAGACTTTTTATCATCAGGATCAGACATGAAGTCTGAGTCAGTATACCCCTCCACTCGCAACTCAGAATCTCCTCCAAAAATCAAGAATAAATCCTTAGTCCTTCTTTAGTACTTAAGGATGTTCTTCACAGCTATCCAATGCTCCTTGTCTGGATTCGACTGATACTTCCTTGTGACACTCACAGCAAGGACAATATCAGATCGAGTATATAGCATGGCATACATCAGGATCCCTATGGTCAAGGTATAAGAAATCCTACTCATGCGCTGCACTTCCTTAGATGTGGTCAGACACATCATCTTGAAAAGATTAATACCATGCCTAAGATATAAAAGTCCTCTTTTGGAGTTTTCTATGCTGAACTTCTTCAGCACTTTTTTTATGTACAGCTTTTGTGATTGGCCTAGCATCCATTTTGGTCTATCCTTATAGATCTTTATTTCGAGAATATAGGATGCTTCCCCTAAATCTTTCATGGAGAATTCCTTAGACAACCATCTTTTGACCATGATCAGCATGGGAATATCATTTCCAATGAGAAAAATATTATCCACGTACAATACGAGGAATGTTATTGCGCTCCCATTGATCCTTTTATATATATATGATTTCTCTTCATTTTTGATGAAATCTAACAATTTGATTTCCTCATCAAAATAATGATTTCAACTCCAAGAAGCTTGCTTTAATCCGTATATGGACCTTTGTAGCTTGTAGACTCTGTGATCACCATCACTAGATGTGAAACCCATAGGCTGCTTCATATAGATATCTTCCTCAAGATATCCATTCAGAAAAGTAGTTTTCACATCCATCTGCCAGATTTCATAATCATAGTAAGTTGCAACAACAAGTAGAGTGTGGATAGATTTTAGCATGGCTACGGACGAGAAGGTTTCATGATAGTCAGTACTCTCACGCTGACTATAATCTTTAGCCACAAGCCTAGCTTTATAGGTCTTTATCTTACCATTGGCACCTATTTTCTTTTTGTAGATCCATTTACACCCAATGGGTACAATACCCTCGGGTGGATCCACTAACATCCAAACTTGGTTCGAATGTATTGAGTCAATTTCTGACTTCATAGAATCTAACCATTTCTTGAAATCAATGTCAAACATCACCTCTTCGAAGGTATTAGGATCATCACCATCACCCCTATCTCCCGTAAGGAATATTTCCTTTACTTCCTCTGTAAGCATACCCATGTACCTTTTAGGAGGTCAGGAGACCTTGCTAGATCTACGAAGTGGTAGAGAAACGTGTTCTACTTGCTCATGGATAATGGGTTCCTGAGGATCTATAGCTCTTTGCTCTTCAGAGACATTCTCTTCGAGCTCAACTAACCTCCCACTGCCACCATCCTGGATAAACTATTTTTTTAAAAATTTGGCATTCTGACTCACAATCACATTATAGTCTTGTGAAAAGTAGAAGTAGTATCTTATGGATTCTTTTGGATATCCTATGAAACAAGCTATTATAGATCTATCCTCTAATTTATCAGCCATCTGTCTCTTGACATAGGCTGGACATTCTCAAGTCTTAAGATAACCTAGACTTGACTTCTTACCGAACCATATCTCATACGATATGGTAGGAATGGACTTTGATGGAACCGTATTCAACAAGTAAATGACAGTTAACAAGGCATGTCCCCAAAGATATAAGAGTAGATCAGTGAAGCTTATCATGGACCTAACCATATCTAATAGGGTCCTGTTCCTTCTTTCGGACACTCGATTAAGCTGAGGTATTCTAAGAGGCATCCATTGAGAGACTATGCCATTGTCCTTAAGATATCTCAAAAATTTTTGACTAACATATTCACTTCCTTGATCAGATCGAAGAACCTTAATGGATTTGTCTATTTGCTTTTCTACTACATGTCTGAATTTCTTGAACCTTTCAAAAGCCTCAAACTTGTATTTCATCAATACACATATTTGTATCTAGACAAATCATCAATAAAGGTAATGAAGTAGCTATGACCATCTCTGGCCTGCACATTAAATGACCCACACACATCGGTGTGTACCAGGACAAGTAACTCGGTGTCCCTCTCCCCATGTCCTACAAAGGATAACTTGATCATTTTTCTTCAAAGGCAAGATTCGTAAGTTGGATATGACTCTGGATTAAGAGAGCCAAGGATCCCATTTTTTTTCAGTCTGTTTATCCTATCCTCTCCAATATGGCCTAACCTATGGTGCCACAAGTACTTCTGGTTAATTTCATCTCTAGATCTCTTTTGGCCTAGGACACTCACTATTTGCTCGTTTAAGTTCACATTCGCATCAACATGCAAGTGATATAGACTGTCAATTAAAAGACCTCATGCAACCAATTTATTTCATAAAAAAATGGAGCAAAAGTCTTTATTAAAACTAATTTCAAATCTTTCCTGTGCTAGCACAGACACAGAAATCAAATTTTGACTAGCTATAGAAATATAATAACAATCTTTTAAATCTAATCTAAAATCAGACGATAATCAAAGAGGACAAGTGCTAATGACCTCTGCAGTAACTTTTGCTCCATTGTCGAATCGAAAAATCATGTCACCTTTTCTCAACCTCCTACTTTTTATCAGACCCTACATTGAGGTACATATATGAGCACTCGAGCCAGAGTCTAATACCCAAATAGAAATAGAAGAAATTGTAAGGTTGGATTCAATTATGAGTATACCTTTGGAAGGTTTATCACCCTTTTTGATCTTTAGGCTCTTCAGATATTTTGGACAGTTCTTCCTCTAGTGGCCTTCAGCATGACAATGGAAATATTTTTCCTTTGCTTTGGCCTTACTAGAAACTTCCTTCTTTGGCTTGCTCTCCTTTTTCTACTTCTTAGCAAATTTTGCTTTCTTCTTTCTAGTAGACTTTCTCTTGGAAGAAGTCCGCTCCACAGCGAGAACAGTACCCTTTGAACTCTTCAAGGTTCCCTTTGTAGTGACCAACATGTTGACCAGTTTGGATATAGTGCAGTCAAGTTTGTTCATATAAAAATATATAATAAATTGACTATATGAACTTATAAGGGATTGAAGGATCAAATCCATATATAATTTTTTTTGCATTTCAAGTCTGAGCTTCTCAAGCTTCTCAATATCCTTGATCACTGTCATACAGTGCTCATGGACAGACTGCCCTTCACGTATCTTCAGATTGAAGAATCTTTTGGACACTTTGAAGCATGCAGTACAGCTCTGCTCACTATACAACTCTTGCAGATGAGTTATCATAGCCCTGACAGTGGGCATATGCTCATGCTGGTTTTGCTACTCGTTTGACATAGAAGCCAATATATAGCACTTGACCCGACTGTCTTCATCCGTCCACTTCTTAAAAGTAGCCCTTTGCTCAGCAGTAGGATGGTTTAGTAGCACTATGGGTTTCTAGTCGAGTACATAACTTAATTTTTTTGAGGTCAAGACAATCCTGAGATTTTTGAGCCAATCTTTGTACTTTGTATCAGTCAAATGATTGGTTTCAAAGATGCGGGCTAGAGAGTTTGAGGCTGATATTGTTTAACTGTGAAAGTAAAGAGTCAAGTTAGACTTTTGTACTTAATTGTTATATTTACTTCTAAAGACTTTAAGATGCAAACAATGACAACCACTAATTTATCGGATCCCTCTCCTTTTTGAGAAGGAAACGAAAACCTGAACGTGATAAAAGATTTCTAGTGGGTGCTGCAGTCCCACCAATACCATGCACCTCACTTAACAGTTATTGATAACATGTACATCGATAAGTAAGCAACTCTTTGCCCAGATGCTTCTCTAAGCATGTTGCAGTGACTTGATCTCTAAGTCATGTGGGCTCACCTAACAGTTATTGCCCACACTTCTTAATTAAGCTCGATCCACTGTTTACAATAAGTGCAAGGCTGTCATTGGGTCCCTCACCTAACAGTTATTGGGCCTAACCCCATCCTTATCTTGGAGCAACTTTTTACTAATGGAGTGGTTGCATGTTTTCGATGCAATTGAACCATTGTGACCAGTCGAGAACAATCAATACCGGTAGCACACTCGCACATCTACAATGATAGAAGACCTATGGACTTAATATTTATGAAGAGGTTTAGGTTTAAGTCTCATCTAATCAGTTATTATATGATCGATCTAATTGGCATGGGCTAAACCAAACTGCTAAGCAACCTTATTGTAGACCCAATCTTCCAAATTGGTCAGGTAAATGGAGATCGATGGGGGTCCCCCCATTGCTTTCCTTAGACACCAATAAATTAGTCAGGTAAGCGAATGGAATCAATTAAATAACCACATCTCAATTACTTGCCTTAGACACCAATAGATCAATTGGTCCAAACAGGTTAACTCAAACGAATCAGGCTCAAACCATCGAGCCAAATTAGATCCTTAGGTTAATCGATTCTACATATGGGGTTCAATCGATTCGATCAATAATCATTACATGATCATTTAACTTAATTGATCCAATCCTAATCAATACTTGACTTGATTTGATCAATTACTTAATTAAATTAGACCCATATGACTCAAATAAAAAATCTTAGATACAATCCTATTACATGATCTAATTTATGATTTTTTCATAACCAAAACCCTCATGCACAAAAAAATAAATTTTAGATTCTAAAATCAAATTTTAGATCTAAATTCTTTGCATGAAAGTAAGTTTTAAATTATAAAAATAATTTTTAGATTTAACATACAAACATATATCACATATATGCATATAAAATTTAGATCTAAATAAAATTCAGATCTACTATATGATATCATCTATCTCATTTAGTAATAATGGATCATATCAAAAGTAATTTTATGATCTTAAATATATAATTATATATCTCATATATAAATTATAAATCAGATCATAAAAATTTCAGATTTATGCATGCATCTACATATCATGTGAGCATAAACTAGAAATCGTTTTAAATCAAAATTCAGATCTATGCATGCTTTCACATATGAACCATATGTTCTAAAATCAAATCTAAAATCAAATTTTAGATTTAAATATTCATCTATACATCTTATGTATAAAAAAAAATTAGATTTTAAATTTTTTTTCAAAACATATATGATAATTTCAATAATATGAAACCTATGGCTCTGATACCACTACTGGAATTTGAGATTTGGGGCATGCATGTGTGTTTCAAAATTTTATTTTTTAAACACCATAGTGAAATATAAGATTAAAATACTTTTAATCTAAATTATGTATGTATAAACATATAAAACCATGATGATCTAGTTCATGTGTTGAAATTGACATATGCTGAAATTCAGATTGTGATCAAATCGCATACTTATTTCGCAATCTTTTTCTTCAAATCTGGATTTGAAAGAAAAGAGATTTTTTTTTTAGCCATACAAGTATCTGATCTCTATGAGTATCCACTCAAGATTAGCTTAAAACAGTCCTTTTCAAATTAAATTTTTTTCTCTAAAAAAATTTAGCCTACTGAATCTGAATGAAGCCTGGATCGCGATCAACACTTGATCCTTTTTCTTGATCTTCTTGATCTTCTTCTTCTCTTCTTCTCTTGTTTTTCTCTCTTTAGATTAGATTACTACCAGCACCAAGAACCAGCATATAAGAGGGGACGCCAATGCCCTTTTGGGCATGAAAGATGGGATGCCTAAAGATGGGGCATGTGGGACGTCCAAAGATGGGGCGTGAGAAGAGAAGGGAGAGGAAGAGAGGGTGTCAGGGGTCTCCAAGGGTGGGTGTGGGCTACTAGTTGGATACTCTAGAGACCTTAAGAGAGGTCTCTTAAAATAGGCATGAGGATTGAATCCTATTCAATCTCATAATATAAGTCCTACTCGCATTAGGTTTCTTAATAACTTAAGTTATTCAACTTACATTAGGAATCCTTTTAGGTGCAAATTGTTGGAGCCCTTGCACCCCATTAAACACACCCTCTTTTGCACCCAAGAGATGCCCCATATAAAATAAAAAAGCTCTCTAATCATAGGACATGCCCAACTTGATCCAATCAAGGTGGCACCCCATAATAACTATCAAAGAAATTAATAAGGGACTTGCACCCTTAATTCAATTGATCTAAAATCCTAGACACCCAACAATTAGAGTCCAATGAATCTAATTTATTTAAATTATTAATAGATAATTAAGTGTAAATTATCTTATCAAATAAAAAATCCAAATGAAAAGAAAAAATTGGATCCAACCATGTACTAGCAAGGTTACCTTGAACCCAATCGGATTTCTCTAAACCCAATTGACACTTCATAAGCTCAATTACTAATTCCAAGCCTAATTTTTTTATTGTGTGATTCCATAGGTTTAATTCTATCTGGTAGTGAGATATACAATAATCTCTATCAAAATATCATTGAAACTCTTTTTAATGGATCAGAATAATTTTACTTTAACTCATCAAGGATTGTCAATCCAGAACAACCCTAGTGAGCTCTCACAATCCACCGTGATACCTAGAAGTATATAGTGGCAACCCAATAGAACTGAAATGAACCTCTAGGTATAGTTAATATGATTCAGTCCCTCTATCGTGAGTCCCAACTAGATGGCAGGTTATGGATAAATCGTCAAATCTCAACATCAGTCATACTATAGATTTGATTATTTCAAGTCTAGTTATGACTTCTATGAAAACTCTTTTCCATCAATCACACTACTATGACCACAGATTCTCGGACTTAGCCTCTCAAATCTCATAGGACTACTCTTTTCTATCAAGGTTGATAGATCCCATCTTGATGCACATCCTACTCCTATAGTGGACCAACTGTCACCAATATCCATTATAAGGGCTCATTGAGACCCATATTTATGTGTCAATCAAACTCCAGTAGGATCACTACAAGCAGCAGTGCCATCTCAGATCAAAGGATCAGTTACACAACTACAGTATCGAGATGATTACTAACGATCGAGTAGAAATTCAAGTGATCTCTCGTATGGTCACACTCAGTACTAGTTGTTCTCTAACAACTATCCACACTCATCGTCCAGTGTCTCTACACTGTAGACTAGAGACCCATCTATCCTGAAAAAAGTGATATATGTGTCAGTCTATTCGGATCGATCATCATCCTCATGATGATCCTATGATCGAAAGTATTTAGAAATTAAATAATATCTCTAATTCTCAATACTTTGAGAATATGTATCAAGAATTAATTTCATAGATGATTCAAGGACACATCACACTTGAATAAAAAATAAACTTGCCTTTGTATTGATCATATCAATATATTCAGTATAAAATTATATTTTAAATTTATTACAATGTGTCAGCCATATTGACTTCTTGGATATACATCTAACAAGTGCTATAGGTATTCTTCTTATCCAAGTTTAATTTAATTGTACTTTGATTGTTATAGTCAAGGGTTTTTGAGCTTTTGGGTTTCTGATGTGTCAGGTATTTTGAATAAAAATTTTAAATATCTAATCCTTCCATTGCGCCATCAGAACCCAGCACTCTTAACTATTTCAAGTGCACCATCAAGCACTCCAAGTGCAAACCTAACCAACCAACTAGCTAAGTGTAAGGATGGTGGAGGTTTTCCTATTGCTTTTCTCAAACACCAAGTTGGTCAGGTTAGTGAATAAAATCAATTAAATAACCACCTTTCTTTGGGGCGTAGTTCCTGAACTACTTTTTTAGACACCAATTGATCCTCTAGGCCCAATCTGATTCAACTTTTGAGGTCACTTGTCCTATTGAGCTCGAGTTCCTTAGGGGTTGACATCTAGTTACTTTTAATTTAGAGGCTTGGGTTAATGAGGGATGTTGGTTGGTTGTTTTCGGGCTAAGGGAGGGTGATGAAATTTCTACTTTATCTTGTTAATGGATGTTGCCCTTAAATTGATTTGAGATGAATATGTACAATCAATTTCAAACAAGAGGTTTTATGCAACTAAATTAGATGCATGAAACTAATTAAATTTGAGAGGCTCACCTTGTCTCCAGAAATTACTAAAAATATAAATCTAAATGATGGATTCTCTAAGCAATTAGGGTTCCTACTCTTATCATGAAGTTTTTATTAGGTTTATGTGGGTGACTTTTAAATTAATTTGAAAAGAAAGTAAATAATGCTTAAAAGAAAAGAAGTATGGGGTTAAGATTGATCTCACCAAGCAAAGTTGGCAACCTTCTATCTTTTTTTTTTGATTTTTTTCTATTTTTTCTATATAAAAGAATAAAAAAAAAGTTAGTAAGCTATGTTCACAAGAAATCAAAAACCTTAGCATTCATGCTTTTCCCGACAACAGCACCAAAAACTTGATAGATCGCGATGTTGTCGTTAGGACACCATGATTATCAGTTTAATTCTAACTTTTAAAAATAAAAAATACATAGAAAGCAATGAGTCAGATCGATTGCACAGAGAAGGCAGTGCTGATTTGAAATATTTGATTTTATAAAAGAAAAAAATTTAAGTTAGGAAATAGAAATTAAAAAGTATAAAAAATAAACTTGATACTAAGATTTACTATCTAAATCTTAACTTCTACTTACCATAAAAATAAATCATAAAAATTTAAAGAGCATAAAATTAACTTGGTACTAAGATCTACTATCTAGATCTTAGCATCTACTTGCAATAAAATAAATAATAAAAACTTAAAGAGTATAAAAATAACTTGGTACTAAGATCTACTATCTAAATCTTAGTATCTACTTACAATAAAAATAAATAATAAAAATTAAAAATGCATAAAGTTAACTTTTGTACTAAACAAAATTCAATTACAAGAAATTTAAAGGAATAAGTAAATAAAATAAAATAAACTATAATAAAAATTTAAAAGAATAAGTAAATAAAATAAAAACTATAACAAAGATTTCAAAATTGATTGATGTAGCCTCGTCGAGAAGATGGTTGATGACCTCTCCTTCTTCCTTCAAACTCCTCAGAGCAAACTGGGCTTCCTCTTCGTCTTCTCCTTGGATCTCCTACAATTTTCTCTCTATTTTTTTTATTTTATTCTACCAATTTCTCTACTTTTCTACTATAATATTCTCTACTTTTTTGTATAATATTCTCTATTATTGGACCCCCCTATTTATAGATGCAGATTTTCTCTAAGTCTTGTTAGTCCACAAACTTTCAAAACCTTTCAAAAATGTGTCCAACCCGCATCTCACATTTTTGGCCATTGGACCATGATTGAATGCATCGGATCACATTAAAAAAATCACTACCCAGCTCCTTATCTTAGTCGGATTTGATACCAACCGTTAGATCACGCATTAGATGTATTTTGAATGTCGGATGGCACTTGAAATCATTTCTGTTAAGTTCTCCTGATCGGCAATGACGTCAACTGTTGAATTGTGTCCCTGGATGGCTTTAGACCATCCAATCGTGCAAAGGATGTGGGCCACCACCGAAGCATATGGTAAAGCACGTTCTTAGCCATCTATCAAGTGTCTCAGTCTCCTCTCAACCGTTGATCAATGCAAAAACCAGCCCCGCCCCTATGGATCGTGATGTGGATCGAAGGAATTTTTTTGTGGACTGCGACCCAAGTTCTGTGGATTGAGCGGCTGGTCCACCATACATCGGACAATTTAAATTAGGTTTTTGGGTTGATTTTTGGGTGATTTTTGGTCCTCTTGGCTTATTTTCCATTCCCAACATTTTTTTACTATGTACATGATGAAATTGAGCTTGAATTTGGGCTTAATTGGGCTGATGTGATTAAATCTTCATGATTAATAATTCTTGAAAAAGAGCATAACAAGTATCAAATATAAAATAATAAAGGTTAAATATCTAATATTTTAATACCTTTTAGGCCATATTTAATGCACTGATCATGAGCTCAAAGTATCGCCCCTTCAAGCAAAAAAAGAGGAGTTTCGCCCCAAAGCGATAGAAGGCAATAGCCAAGGAGGTCGACAAGCTGCTCCAAGCAGATTTATTAAGGAGATAACCTACTCGGAGTGGATATCTAATGTGGTCATAGTGAAGTAGGTGAATGGCAAATGGTGGATCTGCATTGACTTCACCAACTTTAACAAGGCTTGTCTAAATGATAGCTATCCTCTATCGAGGATTGATCAGATGGTTGACGCCACATCGGACCATGAACTCTTATCTTTCATGGATGCCTTCTTTGGCTATAACCAAATTTGGATGGTGCCTGAAGATGAGGATAAGATCTCCTTTATTACTATTCGAGGTCTTTTTTATTAGAGGATAATATCCTTTGGTCTAAAATATGTAGGTGCAACTTATCAGCATCTCATGAATAAAATCTTCAAAGATCAGATCGAATAAAATATGGAGGTATATATGGATGATATGCTCATCAAAAGCAAGTTCAGAAAAGCTCATATTGATGACCTCGAAGAAGCCTTCACCATTCTATGGAAGTACAGGCTGAAATTGAATCTAGCCAAATGCGCTTTTGGGGTGACTTTCGAGAAATTTTTGGATTTTATGATCTCCAGTTGAAAAATTGAGTTCAATCCAGAGAAAATAAAGGCCATATAGGAGATGACTGCATGAACAATCAAGAAAGTGCAACACCTTATGGAGAAAGTTGTTGCTCTGAATTGGTTTGTCTTAAGATTGGCGAAACAATGCTTGTCCTTCTTCCAAGTCCTAAAGCGGCCGAAGAACTTTCTATGGACTAAGGAGTGCTAGAGAGCATTCGTCAACCTCAAGAACTACCTTAGTTTTGCTCCACTGATTGGTAAGCCTGACCCTGACGAAAAGTTATATCTATATCTCATAGTTTTGCCTATTGCTATGAGTGCAGTGCTGGTCCAAGAGTGGAACAAGATACGAAAGCTGGTATACTACATTAGCCGAATATTGAGGGATGCGGAGGCTAGGTATTTAAGGTTGGAAAAGTTGGCCTATGCACTCCTCATCACAGCTAGGAAGCTTCGACCCTACTTTCTAGCTCACACTATCATCTTCTTGATCGATCAATCGATAAAGAGCATCCCTCATCGGCTAGACACATTTGGACAAATTGCAAAGTGGGTGATTGAGCTCTTAGAATTTGACATACAATACTAGCTCCGACCTTCCATCAAGGCATAGATGTTAGCCAACTTTGTGATCGAATACACTATCCCAGATGAGCCAGTTGAGCAGGAAGAGCCAAAACCATAGGTCCCAACCGATGAGGATCTGTCAGAGTTAGATGAAAACTCCTGGGTGATACATATAGATGGCTCGTCTAACTTCTTTGGATCTGGAGCAGGTTTAATTCTTACTGGCCTGGAAGGGATAGTGACAGAGTATGCCCTGCACTTCAAGTTCCTGACCATGAATAATGAAGCTGAATATGAGGCCTTGGCTATTGAGGTTCGAATAGCTAAGGAACTGGGGATACAAGACTTAAAGGCTTGCAGTGATTCCTAGTTGGTCGTTGGACACAGTTAGATCCGTTATAAAGCTCGAGGAGAAAATATGATAAAATATGTTCAAAAGGTCAAAGATCTAGCATCTGCTTTCAGCAAGTTCGAAATTCAACAAGTACCCAGATTGGAGAACTCAAGGGCAGACTTATTGTCCAAACTGACGACGTTGGCACCATATGAGTTGCTAAAGAATATATTCTTCAAAGTAATGAACTGACCAAGCATTGAAGAGCTGACAACTGTATTGTAGATTGATGAGAAACCCTCTTGGATTGATCCATTAGTCAGCTATCTTGAAGACAAGACCCTATCTGCAGACCGAAAAGAAGCTTGAAAGATTAGATATCAGTTGGCCAGATATCTCCTTCATGAGGGGAAGTTGTACAAGAGCTCTCATTCACTGCCTCTCCTGAAGTGTCTGCAACCATCTAAAGCTAACTATGCCCTCCAAAATGTACATAAGGGGATCTGCGGGAATCATATCGATAAGAGGGCGCTGGCTTATAAGCTCCTCAAGCAAGGCTACTATTGGCCGACCTTGCAAAAGGACTCTAAGAACTATGTGCGGTGGTGTGACAAGTGTCAAAAGAACTCTAATATACAATGGCTGCCCACCATGCCGATCACTCCCATCTGTGCCCCTTGACCCTTTGCGCAATGGAGGATGGATATTCTTAGTTCTTTTCTATAGGCATCAGGCTAGTGCAAATTTTTGCTCATCGTCATGGATTACTTCACCAAATGGATAGAAACTAAACTTTACCCACATTACAGAAGCTAGGATGATAGAGTTCATCTGAAGGTCAATTATCTATTGATTCAGCCTACCTCGAGTGCTGATTACTGACAATGGGCATCAGTTCACAGGGGTCAAATTTGAAGAATTCTATGAAGAGCATGGGATAGCACATTACCTCACCTCCATCACCCATCCCCAAGCTAACAATGAAGTCGAGGTAACAAACTGTACTATCTTACGAGGGCTAAAGATCAAGTTGGACAAAGCCAAAAGATCTTGGGCTGATGAGTTTTATCATGTGCTCTAAGCATACAGGACAACCTCAAGAATCCCAATAGGGGAGACTCTCTTCAGTCGACCTTTGTGATAGAAGTGGTGATACTAGTAGAAATTATATTGAGAAATGTGTCTTAAAGCCAATTATTTGGATGATTGTGATTTTTTTAATTGTATATGAATTATAAATTAATAAAAGTTATTTGATATTTTTCATCACAAGGTGTATATCTTTGTTATTAGAACTCAAATTTTGATGAAGTCCTTAGAACTATATAATGTTCGATAAAAGAAGATTTATCAAATAGTTCTTAAACATGTTTGCGATCAAATGATACATCATTAAGAGACGATGATGTTTATCAACTGTAGATCATTGTGTGCCATATAGGTTGGTTATCCTTGTAACCAAAAAGTGTAGAGACACTGATATGACATACAGGTAAGATGTAGGGGTATATCATCACTGAACAAATAACTCATTTGCGGAGCACTCTGCTATCAAGAGTAGCTTATGAATTGTATGGGTATAAATGTCCCTCAGACTTGAGATCACATAGTGACTTGCAAGCAACTCATTATACTTTGTATGGATCAAAATAAGATTGACCCCTTCATATTATAAGAGATATTGCATCACTGTATTTCAATTTAGTAAATCCTGGGCTCAGATAATTCATGTGATGGATGTGAAAGGTTGAAATAAAATATGGATGACTCATTTAGGATGGACAGTTAGACCCTAGGTCATCCTCGAGTATTCGAGGTCAAAAGGATGAATTATGCGGTAACCATATGCATTGGTTCTTGAATATTTCCTTGCATATATTCGACCTATCTGGATGTTAGAAACCATTGCTAGATGTTAACTTCAATTAGTATAGAAAAATATTTCTATGTTACCAGCTTAGTGTTCGAACCTATGGAGTCACGCACAAAGTCAAGCAATGTAAAAAAGAATTGACCTAAATCTATGAGTTTGATTTGGAAGTATGTGACTTGATCAAACAAATAGATTAGCTTAATTAAGAATTAAGTTAAAGGTTATACAGGATTAAACAAGTTGACTATATCGAGCTAGCACTGGACATGAGGTTCAGATTTAATTCTAAGGATGATAATGATCTAATCAATGAACCAAGAAATTTATGAGAGAGTCAATTTATATCCTAATTAATTTTAGATTAGATCTAACTTAATTAAGGATTAATTAAGTTAAAAATTTAAGTGAGACTTGGATCAGAATCTTAATTAGATTAGGATTGACAGGCTCTTCGAGTCTGATTCGAATCAGATCCAATTTGAGTCAAACCTGAAGTGATTTGGTTTAGAACTAAAGAGTCCCTAAAACCAAGGACTCTCTCTCATAGTGACAAACTGAGAAAGGAGGAAGCACCAATATTATTTTCACTCATCAGATTTTTTGTGCGTGAAGAGTGTTCACATGTGGGTTTAGTGTTCTTTCTCATGTAGGATTCCTTCTTGGATAAGGTTAGGATTCCTAACTTAATGCAATGTCTTGATTAAGACCATGGGGCATCAACTATAAAAGGTGGACCACTTAAACACCAGTGATATGAGAGAAAAATTATGCGACAAAAATTCAAACAATCACCATGAAAAAGAATGGGGTAGATGTCCACACTCCCTTGGCGTGTGGAATTTTGTTCGCTTCTCCCTTGGCGTGTCGAATCCTTTCCAAGGGCCTGAGATCAGATCTTAACCTTTTATCCCTTCCCTGCTTCCTTTTGAAAGATCAACATCCAAAGAATTCATCTTGCTTTCCTACGGTGCTTGGCATGCGCATGAAGTAGAGGGCCTGTGCTTTCAGACCTCGTGAGGCATCGGATTCGAGTTCCTTTGGAGATTTTGATCCCTATTCCACTGTGATCAAGGTAATCTATAATTATTATGTAAGCTTTTGAATAGAAAAATTTTCAAAACATGCCCTGGCAATCCGATCAGATCAGATACTTTTCCTTCAAATTGGGGTCCCGTCGGCAAGGATGGAGAATTTTGATGACCAGACCAACTCAGAAAGGTTGTGCACCAATCTGGATCTACTTGAAGAGGCTAGAAAAAAGGTGCATATCCAAATGGTAGCTTATCAACACACAATTGCTTGGTACTATAATACTAAACTTTGAAAAAAGGTCTTCAAGGTCGGCGACCTGGTGCTATGTAGGGTGGAGGTATCGCAACCAAGGGAGCGAGGCAAACTGGCCCCAAATTGGGAAGGGCCATATCAAGTGGAGAAGGTCATCAAGCCAGAAACTTATCGACTAAAGAAACTTGATGGAACAGCAATCTTCTAACCATGGAATTTGAAAAATCTTCGAATCTATTGTCGGTGATGTATCACATGACCTTCCTCGGTGAAATTCAATTTTTCTAAAGGCATCGATTTCTTGTCTTCTCAATCTATAGGAGATACGCGATGGCCTTTGATCAATCAGTTATGCCTCAGTGACTAAGAAGTGGGGGCTAACCTATAGGACCCATAAGGACTGAACTCTGCTCTTTAGTGAGTCAATGGCTTTGAAGATCTTAGTCATGCGAGAAGTAGAGGCTAACCTAAAAGGACCTCCCGAGGGCTAATCTATAGGATCCTCAGCTTACGATACGATGGCCTCGGTGACTAAGAAGCGAGGGCTATCCTATGGGACCCCTGAAGGCCGAATTTTGCTCTTTAGTGAGTCAACACCCTTAAAGATCTTAGTCCTATGAGAAGCAGAGGCTAACCTAAAAGGACCTTCGGAGGGCAAACCTATGGATCCTCATCTTACGACACGACGACCTCGACGACTAAGAAGTGAGGGCCAACCAACGAGACCCCCGAAGGTCGAACTCTACTCTTCAGTATGTCAACGCCCTTGAAGACCTTAGTCACATGAGAAGCAGAGGCTAACCTTAAAAGACCTCTAGAGGGCTAACCTATGGGACCCTTAGCTTACGATACGATGGTCTTAGTGACTAAGAAGTGGAGGCTAACCTATGAGAACCCTGAAGGCCGAACTTTGCTCTTCATTGAGTCAACATCCTTGAAGACTTTAGTCGCGTGAGAAGCAGAGGTTAACCTAAAAGGGCCTTCGGAGGGCTAACCTATTGGACCCTCAGCTTATGACATGACGGTCTCGACAACCAAGAAGTGGGGGCTAATCTACGGGACCCTCGAAGGCTGAACTCTGCTTTTCAGTGAGTTAACACCCTTGAAGACCTTAGTCATGCGAGAAGCAGAGGCTAACCTAAAAGGACCTCCAGAGGGATAACCTACGAGACTCTCAGCTTGTGACACAATGGTCCTGATGACTAAGAAGTGGAGACTAACCTATAGGACCTCCGAAGGCTGAACTTTGCTCTATAGCAAGTCAACGCCCTTGAAGACCTTAATCATGCGAGAAGCGGAGGACAACCTAAAAGAACCTTCGAAGGGCTAACCTACGGGACCCTCAGCTTACAATAGGATGGCCTCGGTGACTTAGAAGTAGAGGCTAACCTACAGGACCCCCAAAGGCTGAACTCTGCTCTTCGATGAGTCAACACCCTTAAAGACCTTAGTTGTGTGGGAAGCGAAAGCTAATCTAAAGAGACCTCTGAAGGGCTAACATATAGAAATATCAGCTTACAATATGATGGTTTTTGATCGGTCAAGTCAGTTGGAAAGAAGATGACCTATGAATGGCCAGTCACTGAAGACAACGATGATCTCTAATCGGCCAAAGAAAAAAAATTGACGAATCCAAAAGTATGCATCCATGATGTTGGAAAATATGTCCTAAAGCCAATGTTTGACAATTGTGTTTATTATAAATATATATGAAATGATCAATAATAAAAGTTATTTGGCCTTTTTCATCACAAGATTACATCTTCTAATAAACTTTTATGTTGTGATGAAATCTTTAAGACCACTTTGATCGATAAAGGAGGATTTATTGTATAGTCTTTAAATTAGTTCATGACCAAAAGATACGCTATTACTAAGACGATAATGATATCAAGTATAGGTCGTTGTGTGCCATATGTGTTGGTTGTCCTCATAACCAAATAGTATGGAGACATTGGTATAGCATGCAGATGAGATGTGGGAGTACATCATCACTAAACGTGACCAACTATGGAGCACTCTGCTGTCAAGGGTAGCTCGTGAAGGGTATGGGTATAAGTGTCCCTCCGACCTAAGATTATCATGGTGACTTGCAAGCAACTCACTGTACTTTGATGTCAGTCTAATTGAGTTTTTAATTCAATGATGGAAGATTTTTGGGTACAGTCAAGTACTTGTCGAGTCGGTGCGTGAGTTAAGATGAGATTGATCCCTCCAAATTAGTAGGAGTTAATGTATCAATGTATTTCAATTTATCAAAATCTGGGTCTGGATAATCTATGTGATGGATTTGAAAAAGATTGAAATATAATGTGGATGACTTATTTAGGATTGACAGTTAAATTCTAGATCATTCTCAAGTATTAGGGTCAAAGGGATGAATTATATGGTAACCATACGCCAATAGGTTCTTGAATGCTGCTTCACCTTCATTCAACCTATCAAGACATCAGGACACCATTGCTAGATGGTTACATCGATTAGTTCAGAAAGTTATTCTGGTGCTATCCACTTAGGTTTGAACCTATGGGATCTCATTCAAAGAAAGTTTCTTACTGATCATGTGGCTGATCAATGATTGAGAATTGTTCAAAGGCTTAATCGTCAATTCGATTGATGGTTAACCTTATGCAAAAGTTGTAATAAATTAATTTACTAAGTATTAGTGAGTTAATAAAAGATTAATTAATAATTAGATCATTGATTAGCTTATTTTGATTAAATAAAGAGGATTAATTAAAATTTAATTGAATTGGATTCAATTAGGTTTGACCCGATTAGGTTATCAGATGACCTAATCGCTAAGGGAGAATTATCCCTGATTTGATCAGAACTTTGGCTCAATCAATTCTTAATTTGATTAAAATTTAATTAAAAATTTATAAAATTAATTAGATTAGATTTTATATATTTTATTTGGGCTAAATTAGATGTGATTTGGTTTGGATTCAAATAAGAAAATTAAGAGTCCTTATTGGAATAGGACTCTTCTCCCATGCGCCTCCCACTTTGATGCCAAATATCCTCATGCTCAAATAGTTTTTGTGTGATATTTTTTAACATCAAAGAGTCCTTTTCCTTCTCCATCTCACATCTAAATTTGGGTAGGATCAGATTTTAAATAGTATATTCAAATCTGATTTGAAATAGGATACCATATAGATAATGTTTGACATTATCTCTAAGACCTTGCCGCCAACTTTTTTTTTCTCATTATATCTATGATATTTTGAATATATTTTTTGTAAAAAATTAGTTGGAGAATTTATTTACCATAAAAAAATATGAGAAGGGGTGTCCCATATTTTTTTGGCATGTTTTGGTTTGAATTTTTGAGTAGGGGCGACAACACATCAAAAGTCTATGATCTCTTGGACTCTTCACCCCACCTCCTTACACATTGAAATAAAAGGAGTTTATTTTATTCTTATGAGTGTAAGAGATCTAAGAGAGAGGCCTTCATGTTGAGAGGGGTCTTGGGCATGGTTTCATGGCATGAAAGAAGTGGAGAGTCCTCTTCTCATGGGGTGTGTGCAAAAATCAGGTTTCTAGGGTTTGGGAAGAGAGAAAAAATAAGAAAAAAAATATTTTTCTCTCTATATTTCTTTCACCTCTTCATCTCCTCTACTTGTCCATCTTAAATCTCTAAAAATATTTTAGAGATTTGAAAAAAATATTCAGATCAGCCAAGAAGAAGGTCTTCATGTGAGCTAGCACTCCCAAGAAGACCGATAGATCGGGGCTTCGAGTGGATTTTTCGTAGAGACCGAACACAGGTGCAGCTATAAGCAACCAGCAAGAATCTCCTTCACCATGTCTCTCAATAGTGGTAATCATCGACCCACACAAAGGTATCGAGTTCTGAACTCAAATTAGAAGTAGATATGATCTACTGCTCACATGCATGCATGTTGATTTTATCTTCAGTATTTTTCAGATTTTATATGCAACATATCATGTCATAGATCCTAGAGTAGGTTGATTTGATAATTAGATCATATGCATATTAAAATAATTTGATTAATCTAATCATCTTCTGCTGTAATTTATTCGAAAAAATTTTAGAATACATACATGAAATCGCCTACGTTCACCAACAGTTGTATCAGAGCCTAGGTTCATTATGACATGACTTATGTGCATATTAAATCTAAAATTTAATTTTATTTAGATTTGATATATAATATTTAGATCTAAATTTAATTAATAATGGATCACACAAATTGATATAAGGTTGTCCTGCTGTAAGATTTATCCCTTACAGTGAAAAGATTATCTTAGTTTGTGCTGATCCCTAATAAAATCTAATTTTATGTCATACATATGATCTAAAATTATGATCAGATCTGATGTAATTTAGATTAAATCTAAATTTATGCATATGTGACATGTGATTAGATTAGATGATCCGATTAGCAAGTACTTGGATTGGGTTGATCATCAGGCTGTCTGGTTATAGAAGCAAAAAGGGTTTAAAGACCCTCTTTTCTCATTCGATGGGGTGCTCTTATGGCATGTAGGGGTGCCATATAATTAGATCTCATGAAGAAGAATGCAAAAGGAAGAACTTATTTTTTTACAAAATCTTAGATCTTGAAATCCTAGGTTTGTTGTATGTGATATAAAGTTATATAAAAAATAAAGTATCTAATCTATATGATTAAAATTATTTTAATCATGAGAAAATAAAATCTCGAATCATAAATTTTTAGATATGATCTAAAAGTATTATGATTGATTTTATTTTAGTGGTATGCAAGAATTTTTAGATTTGAAACTCCTTGAATCAGGCTTACACAATTACTGAGCTGATCGAGTTTTGAACTGAGTTGATCAGTCTCTTTGTATAGTTGGCTCAATGTTGATTGAGTCGATCTAGTTTTAGAAACAAAAATCTTTACATAATATTTATTATAAATTATTTATAAAATAAAAAAAAATTATTTCAATCCTAAACCTAAACCCATGTTGATGTTGAACTTAATTGAGAATTAAGTGAAGAATCGATTAGATCTAGAATTATGATTTAAGATCTAATACATTGCATAAAATATGGGGGCATGGATTAGCTTAAATCAGGTTCTCTTAATTGGATTAGACCTAAAGTTAGAGTCAAAGAGTTAATGGACTAACTAAAAAAATTGATTAAATCTAATCAAATATTGAATTAGATTAAATCAGGATTTCTCTAGAACCCATACAATAGTTGTAGATGGTTAAGTCCATGACTTTGATTAGACCAAATAAACCTTAATTATGGCTTAGTGTTTGAATTTGAATCATTAGGTTTGTCAAATTGAAACTAATTAACTAATTGGTGTCTAAGATAAGCTTGGCATTTTGATCGATGGTTTTCAATTGGGAGCAGCTTACCTGGTCATTTCGATGGTGTCTAAGGTAAGCTTAGCAAACCCTCCTATCGATCTCATTTACTTGATCAATTTGATGAATTATATCTTGATTAGATCGCTAAGTGATTTGAGTTGACCCACGCCGTTAAGGTTGATCAGTGTGATTGATTTAGGTGTCAGTTTAACCAGCATGACCTTAATCCAATTCAGTGACTTGGTGAAGTCAGTGGGAGAATTATGGTCTAATGATTGATCTCTTCTTCTCTCTTCTCTAAACTGATTCTTAAATATCCTAAATTATTAGGTTCATAAAATGAGCTAGTTATGAGGATAACTAGATCATGGTCTCTCATTAAGGTGAATAATAATAGGACCATTATTTCTGATTGACATTGCAGGTGACATCCGTCTGGTATTCTCTCTGAATGATGGAATTATCATTTATCATATGATGACTCTATTGTACTATCTGATGATGGTTGGGTTGATCGAGCCATCCTCGGGCCTGATCATTCATTAATTAAAATCACTAAGTAGGTTCATGTTAATTGTTTGACCTAACCAAAATTTTCAGTGGAGGCCCATCGCCTACTAAAATGAAACTTGGGGTAAAATTAATTACTAAAAATTATTTAAAGAAATAATTGGTTGAGAACCTACCCATAGATACATATGGGTTGATCGAGCCATTCTCGAACTTGTATGTAGTCTGTGTGGATTCTAGTACCCACTAAGGAATTAGGGTAATTCCTTGGATTGGAGATAGAGGCTACCAATTCAATCAAAATAGTGGAAAAACTTTTAGACTAAAGTTCAAGTCTTTAGACTTCATCAATTCATAAACATAAAGGTCTTTAGTTTTTTCTTTCAGTTATGGCTAGATGTCCGTTGCTCTATTCATTGTTTGGTAGTGACTTATTTATAGGATCCAACTTTGATCGATGATATCGGAAGTTGAAAATAGTTCTAGAGCATGAATGCATCCTACATATGATTATGGATCAAACACCTGAAGTTTCCATATCCAACACATATGATGCAATCAAAGGCACTTATCAGAAGTGGCCAAATGATCGTATCACCATATATTGTGTTTTGAGAGAAGCAAAGAACATGATTTTATTTGTAAATTCATTGATGCTCAGTGGGAGAAAATCCTTCAAATGTTGAAGGAGTTCTTTTTGCACCTCTGAAGATGTGTCTTCAGTAGAGCAACAATTCATTGAGAAAGAAAAGGAAAAGAAGGTGCAAAAGAGTTGTGCTTGGGCTAATGAGTCCGAACTGACAAAAGAGTCTAAGGTTAACCTAGTCTGGCAGAGTCCCTAGATTCGAACCGGCTAAGGAAGAGAAATCAGTAAAGGATTGCTGGACAAGATATTTATATGATAACATCTTATGATTTCTCTATCTATGATACTACTGCCTTGGTATTGGATATCGAAAGTTCATGCAAATTGTTGCAACGACTTTAGGTTAGTAAAAAGATTGAAAATAGTAAGAGGTTCTTGAACGTTGGAGATGGAAGTCATATTTTCAATCTTGGTTTTAGGAATCATCAAGTTTATTTTCAATGCTACCAATGTTCTTTTAGTGATTGTTACTATTGTCTTATAATTTTTGTGATATCATTATGAATGATGTCAAAATCATATAGACAACTGAGAAATGGCATTTACGAATAATCACAGCCTGTTAGTGTATGTACACAACAATCAAACTCTTAAAGTAGATTATGTCCTAGAAGCCTACATTTGACAGTTTAAGCTCGATCATTAAGCAAGAATAGGATCAACAGGATAATTCTTAAAGTCAATGATTGTGAATCATTGTCAACCTATCAATCTTATCTCTTTAGTAAGATGATCAAATCACCTTTTATTGGAAAAGATAAATGAGCCAATGATGTTCTGAGTCTGATACATACTGATGTATTAGATCTATGAATATATTTATCATAAATTTAAATTATTTGAAATATTTAAATGATTTCATAATGAGATAGAGAAATAAACTAGAAAGAGCATTGAAACTCTTCAGTCAGACCAAAGAGGAGAATGTCCTTTCGATGAATTTTTGATATATCTAGAAGAGAATAAGATTTTCTCTTATTGGAATCGACTTTGTTAGATATAGTTTGATCTATGATGGGATTTACAAGTCTGCAAGTCTCCTTTTAGGATTATACTCTTAGGACTCTTGTTATGTTCTAAGCTGGATTCTGAATTAATCAGTCGCAATGACACCATATGAGATATAGACTGGACGTAAGACAATACTTTCTTACCTTAGGATTTGAGAGTGTTCAGTTTATGTTGAGTATTTACAGACCGATTAGCTTGGATCTTAGTCCTATATGTATTATTTTGTAGGGTATTTTAAAGAATCTAAGAGATATAACTTCTACTATGCTGAAGAACAAGAGTTGTTCGGTATTTCTTTTAGAAAAAAAGTACCTTGGTGAAGGTACTAATGCTTTTAATGTAGAACTTATGAAGTTCGATAGGTAAAAGAATCGACATAATCTAGTGAATCCATAGAACCAGATTTGATTAGATCAAACCTGAAATCCATTATAGAGGTACCATTAAGGAGATCTGGTAGAGTACCACATCTGTCGGATAAATACTTCGATATCTAGGTCTGGGATGTGATTATGTTAAACTCAATGAGAACAACAAGGATCTAATCACCTACATGGATGCCATGTAGAGGTCCAACTCCGATTAGTGGCTTAGAGCCATAAAGTCTAAAATTAAGTCCATAAAGTTCAACGATGTATGGACACTTGTTGGTCCACTTGAAGGGGTAAAACCCATAAGATGTAAGTGGATCTTCAATAGGAACAAAGAGTGCAGACGAGAAGGTGGAGACCTACAAAGCTCATCTGGTTGTCTAAGGATATTATCAATATTTTGGTATTGATCATAATGAGATATTTTCTCCTTAGCAATGCTAAATATTTCAGAGTTAGAATATGTATTTTGATAAGTGATCAAAATGCATGGCTTCATCGAGAACAAAGAAAAACCCTATAACAAATGGATTAATAGCTCTATGAGTGTATTTCTTGTTTTGTGCATATATAAAATTCTCTTAATCGAAAATGATATTTCTTTCATTACAGGGAATAAAGATTTCGCTATTATTATTATTCTTCATAAAGGACTTTGAGAGAAGCATTCCTTATCCTAGGGATGAAGATCTATAGAGATAGATCTAAGAGGCTACTTGAGTTTTTTCAGTCCAACGTACATAGAGTGTTTATGAGTAAAATTTGTTCTATCATGTACACCATGTATGAGACCGAATATGGTATACTTACTAAAGTAGTGAGTGGATACCTACAAGATCCAGATGAGAATCACTGGAAGGTCATCCTTAAGTATTTAAGAAATACTAAGAACCGATGACTCGGTTATAAAGAATTTGACTTAAAACTTGTGAAATTTGATTTTAATTTTTAGTTGGATATAATAATAGTAAGAATGTATCAGAATACATCCTTACCCTAAATAATAGATCAATCTGCTGGAAAGGTTCCAAGCAGAGCGATATAGCCAAATTCAAATTGCAAGATAGAATGCATTGCAGCATTCGATGCTTGCAAGGAACTATGTGATTATACGGTTCACTGGCAAGCTAGGAGTGGCACCCTCCGATGATGGTCCTACTGTATTGTACAGCACTGGAGCCATAGCTCATGCCAAGGAGCCAAAATCCCATTAGCTTACTAGCCATTTTGCATCGCTACCATCTTATTCAGAAAATCTATTAAGATGATGTCAATCTTTAAAAAATCTACAGAAAGAAGAACTTGACCAACCCATTTACTAAAGCCTTGGTATATAGGAGTTCTGAGATGATAAATCAAAGAAGGGTATATGATACTATACTGATTGGCTTTAGTCCAAGTGGTAGTTGTTAGAAAATGTGTCTTAAAGTCAATCGTTTGACGATTATACTAATTGTAAATGTATATGAATTGATCAATAATAAAAGTTATTTGACCTTTTTCATCACAAGGTTACATCTTCTAATGAACTTTTATATTGTGATGAAGTCTTTAGAACTACTTTGATCGATAAAAGAGGATTTGTCGTGTAGTCTTTAAATTGGTTCGTGACCAAATGATATGTTATTACTAGGATGATAGTGATATCAAGTGTAGGTCATTGTGTGTCATATGCGTTGGTTGTCCTCGAATCAAATAGTGTGGAGACACTGGTATGACATGTAGGTGAGGTGTAGGAGTATATTGTCACTGAATGTGACCAACTACGGAGCACTCTGCTGTCAAGGGTAGCTCACGAAAGATAAGGGTATAAGTGTCTCTCCGACCTAAGATCACCACGGTGATTTGCAAGCAACTCACAGTACTTTGGTGTCGGACTAACTGAGTTTTTAATTCAGTGATGAAAGATTTTTGGGTGCAGTCAAATACTTATCAAGTCGGTACGTGAGTCAAGATGGGATTGACCCCTCTGAATTAGTAGGAGTTAATGTATCAATATATTTTAATTTAGCAAAATCTGAGTCCAGATAGTCCATGTGATGGATTTGAAAAAGATTAAAATATAATATGAATGACTTATCTAAGATTATCAATTAAATTCTAGGTCATCCTTGAGCATTAGTGTCAAAAGGATGAATTATACAGCAACCATACGCCAATAGGTTTTTGAATGTTGCTTCACCTTCATTCGATCTATCTGGATGTCGGGTCACATTGCTAGATGGTTATATTGACTAGTTTAGAAAGTTATTCCTATACTACTGGCTTATATTTGAACCTATGGGGTCACACTCAGAAGAAGTTTCTGACTGATCATGTGGCTGAACAATGATTGAGAATCATTCAAGGGCTTAATCGTCAATTCGATTGATGGTTAACCTTATGCAAAAATTATAATAAATTAATTCACTAAGTGTTAATGAATTAATAAAAAATTAATTAGTAATTAAATTATTAATTAGCTAAATTTGATTTAGCAAAGAGGATTAAATAAAATCTAATTGAATTGGATTCAATTAGGTTTGACCCGATTAGATTATAAGATGACCTAATCGCTAAGGGAGAATTGTCCCTGATTTGATCAGAACTTTGGTTCAATCAATTTTTAATTTGATTAAGATTTGATTAATAATTTATGAATCTAATTAGATTGAGTTTCATATATTTTATTTGGGGTAAACCAGATGTGATTTGGTTTGGATTCAAATAAGAAAATTAAGAGTCCTTATTAGAATAGGACTCTTCTCCCATGTGCCTCGCACTTTGATGCCATATATCCTCATGCAAAAATAGTTTTTGCATGAGATTTTTTTATGCCAAAAGGTTCTTTAACTTCTTTATCTTACACCCAAATTTGAATAGGATCAGATTTTAAATAAAATATTCAAATCTGATTTGAAATAAAATACCATATAAATAATGTTTGACATTATCTCTAAGACCTTGCCACCAATTTATTTTTTTTCTTCTTATATGTGTAATATTTTGAAGAGAATTTTTGTGAGAAATTAGCTGAAAATCTATTTTACCAAAGAAAAATATGGGAAGGGGTGTCCCATGTTGTTTTGATATGTTTTGGTATAAATTTTTGAGTAGGGGCGACAACACATCAAGAGTCCATGATCTCTAGGACTTTTCACCCACCTCCTTACATGTTGAAATAAAATGAGTTTTATTTCATTCTTATGCATGTAAGAGATCTGAGAGAGAGGCCTTCATGTTGAGAGGGGTCTTGGGCATGGTTTCATGATGTGAAAGAAGAGGAGTGTCCTCTTCTCTTGGGGTGAGTGCAAAATCTAGGTTTCTAGGATTTTGGTCCTTTGGATTTAGGAAGGAAGAAAAAATAAGAGAAAAAATATTTTTCTCTCTATCTTTCTTTCACCTCTTCATCTTCTTTAGAAATCCATCTTCAATCTCTAAAAAGATTTTAGAGATTTGAAGAAGGGATTCAGATCAGCCAAGAAGAAGGCCTTCACGTGAGCTAGCACTCCTGAGAATACTGATCAGATCGGAGCTTTGAGTAAATTTTTTATAGAGATCGAATGTATGTGCAGCTGCAAGCAACTAGCAAAAATCTTCTTCATCATGTTTCTCAGTAGCTACGATCATCGATCTATGCAAAGATATCGAGTTTTGAACTCAGATTCGAAATAGATGTGATCTACTGCTCACCTGTATGCATGCTAATTTTATCTTCAATATTTTTTAGATTTTATATGCAATATATCATATCATAGATCCTAGAATAGGTTGATTTGATGATTAGATTATATGTATGTTAGATTAGTTTGATTAATCTAATTATCTTTCATTATAATTTATTCAAAAAAATTTCAAAATACATGCATGAAATCATCTACGTTCACCAACACATGATGCACAAAGACACTAAAGAAAGCAAGATAACCTTTTTTCATTCAATTATTTATAAGAAAAAAGATAGTGCCAGAAGCACCACCTTACAAAAAGAAAAAGAAAAAAGAAAGAAGAAAAGAAAAATATAAGAAAGGATGAGGGGGCTCAATCCTCATTTGAGGAGAAGGCCCCCACCTCCTTATCAATATTTCTTGGTTGAAGGTGGTGGAGGTCCAACTACAGCGTCATCCACCATAGGTGGGCCTTACAGTCCTCAAAATCAAAGACAAAGGTAGTGGTGATGATGTCAGTGACCTCCCTCTCGAATGTGGCAGAGGCTCGAAACTCCCAGATGTAGCACGTTCGGACTCTAAGGAATCCACTCAAACTAAGGGGCACCCTCACCCCCAGAGAACGGCGAGGACCAAGAGGAGGAGGGTACCCTATGAGGGGAGGATAAATTAGTACACCTGGCCCTCTTCCAGTCACTTTTTTGGTGTTCCTCCTGTCCTTCACCCTATCTTTGATGGTTTTCAGAGTTGGAACCATGGTGGCAGAGGGGAGAGGATTTTTTTTGTAGGAACAAAGGGAAGAAAGGTGGAAGATGGAGTTCCACCGACCCTCAGTCCCTACTTATACACACTAGCATCCACATCAACTGCCAATCACTAGCTTGAAAAATGTAGCTGCCTATTGGGCCATAAATGGCATATCTTCCCAACTCTAGAAATTAATTCAAGCAACACTTCATGAACCAAGACATGACCATGTGGTGTGTTCACACAAGCCCGACATTCTTCCCCAAATATTATTCCATCGAAAGAGGCAGTAGCCATCATTTCCTATAGCCATTAAGCATCTTGGTCAAATCCCAATTAAATGGGTGGGAATCACAAAAAATTGTAAGGCCATCGGTAATTAATGCATAAAAGATCTTGTGGATAAAGGAACTGAGGAGTCCTCATCCAAAATGGGAGGCCTTTCGAGCAAAGGTCGGCAGCGACACCGAATAGGATCACATTATGAAAGGAAAAGCGACATGAGATAAGTGTTTATTACTGCATCTATTTAACTTATCACGGTAATAGGAACATCGCCATCATGAACAAGATGATCTTAGAAATTTTTACATTCAATCATGACCGGCTCTAATCTTTGAAGCCTCGTCAGAAGCCTCCTTGCAGTTTCCCACCAATAGGACTAAGCTCACGGATCTCCACACCCCTGAACCTACCTTGAGTAATGGAGGCCTCAGCGCTGCGATCGGGAGAAATGTTGGAGAGATCAAGTCCAGAAAATGCCATCCTGATCTAATTTTGGTAAGTCCAAAAACCCATCGTGTACCCCACATCGAACATATGCATGATCGTGTCATCTGGAGACACGGGATCGACTAATTCATGCTCGACCAAGCCTCAGGATCTTTTGGTTGTTTGCAGCCTCTCTTATGGATCATATTCGGTGACTGTATTCCATAAATGCTTAAGTTTTGAAATTTTCTTTTGGGCGGCATGGAGGTCCTCCTGAACCTGCAACACAAAATCAGCAAAGAGCATCCTTCCCTCATTGGCAACAACCTCCGATGACTTCAGCTTCAAAATTCTACTCTCAGACCAATGAAGCTAGACACAAAGATCCTGCTCCCGAACAGTGGTGCCCCAAGTGGCATTCTCGATGAGTTTCGATAGTTGTACAGACTCAGCAGTAAGTCGGGCCTTCTCGATGAAGTATCCTATGACATTTTGATGATTGATCATCCTTAGTTGATTGGCTTCCACCAAGGCCTCGCCGAGAGCTTTTTTGGTCTTTGATAAGTCCTTTAGAGCAGAAGCCATTTTATTTAACTTCTTAATAGTTTTTTCAAAGTCACCTATACGAGATCTGATCCTTGCTATAGATACTACTGATGAAGGCTCCAAGGGTAAAGACTCGATGATAGAAGTTGCAGGAGCATATTCGATGAAAGCACACGGATGGAACTAGATAAGCAAAGGAAAACATGTAAAGGACAAAGTGTCATTTCATGAATACTACTTTTGTGCAAAGTAAAGAAGGGAAGAAAGTGCAAGCTTCATTTTCTGACCTCACCTTGAAAATCAGAGGGATCAGGTGTGACTTCTGGGGAGCTCGGAGATGCTCCTGATGGACCAGCCATAGAAGGAGGAGGAGCTGCCTCTTCTGCAGCCTCCTCATCATCTTCTTCTTCATCCTCATCCAAAAAGGAGAGGTCGACATTGGGAAGTTGGGCAGTGACTTGGCTATGGCAATCTTCAAGCTTGACCTCATGTCCCACATTGAAGGAATCTTGATCATACGTGACCTGAACATCATGATACTCCTCTGACACCTTAAAATTATCAACTGCTCGAGTCAGTTCCTACTTGAAATCCTCCAAAACCTTGATGGATTCCATAGCTGAGCGGCGGGCCTCATCAATCTTTTCTTCAGCCTCTTGCCTAACCTCGATGATTTGATCCCTAACCTTTGCTGCTCGCTCCTCAGCCTTCTGCTTGGCTTCGGCAAGCTTCGCATTGGCCACCCGAAGCTCCTCCCCTCACCACACGAGATCAACAGAAGTCTTTTCAAGGGAATCCCTTAGCCTATCGGCCTATGCTTTGGCTGCTTTGGCTTGCTCATGTGCCTCGACCACATCGAATTTGGCTTCTTTAAAAAAAACCCTATTCATCTCCTCCCTATTCGAATGCTCCAAGGCATCAACCAAAAAATGGAGAAACCTACAAAGAAGTCATGATCAGTAAAGGGACAAAAAGAAAAATCTAAAAAGGAGACTAGAGATGAGAATGGCACCTGATGAATGATGGTCACGATGAATCACTGCTGAGAACTGAGGTCCATGTAGTTGATGCCCCACATCTCTCGAGGAAGCATCACCCTTTCGATCAACTCTTTGATGACTCTTTAGTCATCAAAGGTTGCCTCCTCAAGAATAAAGGTGAGGCAGGCATCCAGATTCATCTCATCAGGAGGAGGATGCATGCAGCTTGGGCTTGCAGCAGTAGAAGGCTGGGCAGGAGAAGGCTGACCCTTAGTCTCTCGAGGAGGCATCAGAATAGTAGGCAAAAAAATCATGGGTGGAGGAGATGCTGATGCTGGAGCAACTGCAAGGGTTGGAGCCATAGCTGAAGCAGTTGAGCTTGTAGGAGGAGTTGTCAAGATAGCAGGGGCCTCGATCGATGGGCTGTGCTCGTTCGCATCCTTTCCTCGATGGGTCATCGCTTCTTGGAGGCACCTTTGAGCATGGGAGCTTTCCTTTTCTTCGAAAGATTCCACTTCATCTTGGTGATATCCTTCGGCCTCATTTCTACAATCAGTTCAATTTAGATAGTGGCACAAAACTTAGAGATGGATAAGGAGGACAGATGCAGCACTTACCCATGGGGTCAGCCTGACTGAGTCCAGCATTAAAAAGAACCTCAATGGACACCAATTCATCGACCGAGAGAGCCTCGAAGTCTTTAAGGATCTTGAAGCAACCTTCTTCCTTGGCCCCTAGCTTTGGGATCTTAAACATTGAAGCCTATGATCGGCCCAGCTTGGCAAGTTTCAGTCCTCAACTGTAGAGTAGAAACAAATAAAAATTGCTCCTTCCAACCATGAATGAAAGATGGAGCACCCTTAATCAAAGGAGAAATTGATCGGTTCATCAGGGTGCATCTGAAAAATTTTTCTATTCTAAGGCTTGCATGACATTTATCTTTACCTTGATTTATAGTAGAATAGAGATCAAAATTCCTAGGGGAACTTGAATCTGATGTCTCACGAGGTCTGAACATACTGACCCTTTACTTTGTGTGCATGCTAGGCTCCATAGAAAAGAGGGATGATCTCTTTAGGTGTTAATCTTTAGAAAGAAAGTAAGAGGAGGGAACGAGATCTAATCTCACAGCAAAGGATGTTCCCCACACCAAGAAGGATGGTGTCAAAGAACCCCATGCAGATATAGCACCCTCCCTTATTTCTATTGTCGCACATACAAAAATCTCTCATGGTGGTTTTTCTTTGTCGCACAAAAATAAGACATCCTACCATTGTGAATTAATTCCATCCCTTAAATAGATGTGGTACCTCTTATGTGATCACGTCCTAATTGATTTATGACTTTTAATTCAAACCAATTTTAATTGTCCAAACCTTATCTAATAAAGAAAGCCATGTTGGAAAATATGTCCTAAAGCCAATTATTTAGATGATTGTGCTCATTTTATAATATGTATATAAATTATTAATCATTGAATAAAAATTATTTTGGCATCATTCATCACAAAGTTACATCTTCCTTGCTAGAACTCTTGTGTTGTGATGAAGTCCTTAGAACTATGAAGTAATCAATAAAGGAGGATTTATCATATAATTTTTAAATATGTTCATGACTAAATGATATGTCATTAAAGGACGATGATGTTTATCGAGTGAAGGTCACTATGTACCATATGGTTTGGTTGTCCTCTTAACCAAGAAGTATGGAGACACTGATATGGCATACAGGTGAAATGTAGGAGTACATCATCACTAAACAAGTGACTCACCTACTGAGTGCTCTGCTATCAAAAGCAACTCACAAAGTGTATGGACATAAGTGTCCCTTAAATCTGAGATCACAATAGTGACTTACAAGCAACTCACTGTGCTTTGGCATCATACTTTCTATATTTTTAATGCAGTGATGGAAGGCTACTAGATATGGTCAAATACTTGCGAAGTCTGTATGTGGATCAAGATAGAATTGATCCTTCTAGATTATAGAAACTGATGTATCACTGTATTTTAATTTAGTAAAATCTTGATCAAGATAATCCAAGTGATGGATTTGAAGGATTGGAATATAATGTAGATGATCCTTCAGGGTTGACAATTTAACCCTAGAACGTCTGAGAGCATTTAGAGTCGAAGGGATAAATTATGCGGTAACCATATGTATAGGTTCTTAAATATTATCTTACAATAATTTGACCTATTTGGATGTCGAAAATCATTGCTAGATGGTAACTTTGATTAGTACAAAAAATATTTTCTATGCTATCGGTTTAGTGTTCGAACCTATGGAGTCACGCATAAAGTCAAACAACGTAGGAAAGAATTTTTTTAAGTCTATATGTTCAATTTGAAAGTACATGACTTAACTGAATAAATAGATTAACTTGATTGAGAATTAAGTTAAGAATCATACGGGATTAAACAGTTGACTATGTCTAGCTAGCACTAGACATGAGGTTCAGGTTCAATTCTAGAGATGAACAAGATTTGGTCTTTGATCTAAAAGAGTTTATGAGAGATTAAATTTAAATACTAATTAATTTTAGATTAGATCTAATTTAATTAGACTTAATTAGATTCATAAATCTAAGTTAGACTTGATCCTAAATCCTAAATAGTTTGGGATTGACGGCCTATTCAAAATTGGATCGAATTAGGTTCGAATTGGATTTGAATTAAGCCATGTTTGGATTAGATCCTTAGAGTCTACTTTTACTGAGACTCTCTCTCCTCATGGCCGACCAAGAGGTGATGGGGTGCTGGTTGTTGCCACCCCACATTTGGGTGTAGACATGGGTGCATGAGGGCACCTAGTTAGGCACCAATGCTTTCTCACTTAGGACTCCTTTGATAAGTTATGAATGAATTCAAAGCCTATTTGAATTAGGGATCCTACTCTTATGGGTCATAAAAAATCATCTATAAATAAGGAGGGTCTTTAACTATTATAGCATAACAATTAGATTGTGTGCTAAGGTAAGAAAGAGAGAAAGAGGAGGCGTGAAGATAGAGTGGGCGTCACCCATCCTTGGCGTGTTCCTTTTGGCATCCCATCTTCTCCTTGGCATAGAGCTTCTTGGGCATCCCCTCTTGCTGGTGTGAGGTATCACACCAAGAGCCTCTCTCCTCTCTCTTGGTGCCTTGTGAAGGTGCTTCAATCTGAGACTTCATTTTGCTTTTCTGTAAAGTTTGGCGTGCGTGCGAAGTAGAGGATTTGTGGATTCAGACCCACTTGAGGCTTTGGATTCAAAATTTTTATATTTGATCCAAATTACCCAGTATATTAGATAAAGATTTAATCTTTATTAAATTGTTATAAAAATTTTTTCAGATGCAACCCTAGTTATCTGCTGTGTTTTCTCAAAGAAACAAGTTTTTTTCCCTTCAATTGGTTTCAGAGCTAGGCTTTAATATATGAATACATAATTAATTTTTTTTATTTATTTTTATGTTATATATAATTAAAATTTTATGTTAAATATCAAATCTGATTTAGATCTATTTAAATAAAATTTATGATCTGAATTTGATTAGATTATAAGAACCTAATCAATAGTTGGTTAAGGTTGTTATAAATTTATTATAACAAAATTTTTTTATTGCTAAATTTTATTAGAATAATAATCTGATTTAAAATTTATTTTAAATTAATTTTAATAAAATTTTAATATTATTATTTTGATTATGAAGTTACACATATTTCAGATCTGAATTGAATATGTTTTGATAGATTTTTAGATATGATTTCTAATAAAATTTTACACAATGTCAAAATAGATCTAATTAAAAAATTAACCTTTATGTGTTCATATATGCATCTAATTAATTTTTTATAAGATTTTAGATCAAAATTTGATATTTCATAATTAGTATAAGATATTTTTCAGATCTGATATAATGTATATGATGCATCAAATCTGATTAAATTAGATGAAGAACATGGTTGATGAGATCAAAGTCATGTTCATGACAAAATATTTTGTCAAATTGTATGTTGATGTAATACTATTTGAAATAAGATTTCAGATCTTGGTAGCTTATTACTTGAATTGATGAGATCATTAGACTATTCGGTTAAAAGAGATAGAAGGGATTAATTTCTCTCTCTTACCTATTTGACGGATTCTCTTATGACGTGGAGTATCATTGTGATCCGATTTTATGAAGAAGAAGAGTGAACAAATTTTATAAATTATTTTGATCAGAAATAAGTTTAGATTAGATCTAAAGTGATTTATGACTCATTACAATAAGATAAATTGAGATATATAAAATTATTTTAAAATCTGAATAGCATGTTACATTAAATGTAATTGATAGTGATCTAAAAGTAGCCATGATATATATGATGTATGTATGAAGTTTAGGTCACACTTATGCATGTTTAATTGTTAAACATTTATATGAAAATTTATTTTCATGATATGAACATATGGTATGCTTCACTTAAAACCCTAGTAGAATAGTTCTACAAACTGAAACACACATTTTACACACTTAATTTGAAATTAAGTTTTAACAATCTAGATTTGAGAATAAAAGATTATTAAGACACCATATAAATTGATGGGCAATGGGTTAGCATGAATCAGATCCTTCAATTGAATTAGACCTAAGGTTAGAAATAAATATAAACTAAATTAAAAAATTGATTAAATCTAATCAAGAGTTGAATTAGATTAGGTTAATTTTTTTTTAGATCAACCTCAATAGTTGAAGCTTAATCAAGTCTATGTCTTTGACCTTACTAAATAGATCATGATCATGACTCAGTGGTTGAGCCTGAATCTTCTGATGGATCAAATCAAAACTAATTAATCAATTGGTGTCTAAGGTAAGTTTGGCAGTTTTGATCAAAATAGTTATTAATTGGGAGCTACTCACCTAAATGGTGTATACAGTGAGTTAATGGTATATCCCTTTCACTGATCTCACTTACCTGACCAACATGGTAGATTATGTTTTAATTAGGTCACTAGTCGATTCGAGCAGACCCATGCTATTAAGGTAAATCAATATGACTGATTCAGGTATTTTTAGACTAGCTTATGTCTAATCTTCTACATGACTTGATAAAGTTAGTGGGAGGATTTGTGACTTACAGGTCAATTTCTTCTCTTATTCTCAAATCAATAAAATCAAATTTTTTAAAATATTAGGTCCTTAAAATGATACAGTTATGGAGATAACTTGTTCATAGCCTTCCATTAAGGTGCATAATAATAAATCTAATATTTCAAATAGGCATTGAAGGCGCCACATGCCTGGTGTCTATTGGGTATTGAAATTATCATTTATCATATGACCATCTTGTTGTGCTCTTTAGATTAATGCTCAGGTTGTCAGAGCCACACTCGGATCTGAACATTCATTTGTTGGATGCGCTTGGTATAGTTTTGTTAATGGTTGGACCTGACTAGGATTTTCAGTGGAGGCACCACATGCCTGCTGAAGAGATGCTTGGGGCAAAACCTAATTGCTAGAAGTTGTTTAGAGAAATAATTGGTTATGAACCTATCTATGGATGCATTAGGGTTGGTCAAGCCATACTCTAGCCCAAACACAATCTATGTGGATTCTAGTATCTGCTAAGAAATTAATATAATTTCTCAAATTAGAGATAGAAGCTACCAATTTATATAAAATAGTGAGAGAACCTTTAGACTAAAGTCCATATCTTTAGAATTAAAATAATTCATATACTAATAGGTTTATGTTTCTTCTTTTTCAATTATGGCCAACACACTATCGCTCCGTTCACTGTTGGACAGTGACAAGCTTATCAGATTCAACTTCGATAGCTGGTATCAGAAGTTGAAGATCATCCTAGAGCACCAGAGGATCCTGTATGTGATTATGGATTCACCATCTGAAGAACTTGCTACCAACGCACCCCGTGCTACAAGAGACACATGAAGTGGCTTAGTGACTACACGATGGTGTGTTGCATCATGAGGGCAGTAATGAATGATGAACTTAGCCATAAATTTGAGGATGCATAGCTAGAGGATATGATTCAAATGTTGAATGAGTCCTTCGACACCCCTGAGAATGCGAAGAGACACAAAACCTCCTGTGTAGTATTTAATGCCCATATGCGAGAGGGGGCATCAGTCACTGATCATGTATTATACATGATCAAGCAGATTAAATGCTTAAGCAAATTTGGCTTTTCATTACATGAACAGTTAGGCAAGGATGCTATCCTCAATTCACTATCGAAATCCTACCTATCCCTCTTGAGTCATTATAGAATGACCAAGCCTGTAGTGAACTACCATGATTTAATAGGATTGCTGTAGACGTTTGAAAAAGACCATCAGCACTAGAAGGAGCTGGTGTATGTAGTGGGAGTTTCATTTACAAGTCGTTGATCCTCTAAGAGAGGAAAAAAAAGGTGTAGAAATATCATACCACCGATCCCAAACCAAAAAAGAGCAAAAAGTTGAATGTCGATAAGAGCCAGGTAGAATGCTTCTTTTGTAAGATGCTGGGTCATTGAAAAAGGAATTGTCCAACTTATATAGCTTCCCTTAATCTAAATAGGCCGAAGAATAAGAGAAATAAGTAATGGATGGCTTCGCAAGATACTTATATGATAACTCCTTATAATTTTTTTATTTGTGATACTACTACCTAGGTATTAGATACTGAAAGTCTAATTGATATTTGCAATTCATTGCAGAGACTGCAGGTCAGTAGGAAATTTAAAGAAGGTGAGTGGTTCTTGAATGTTGGAGATTAAAGCCTTGTTCCAATCCTAGCATTAGGAGCTTGTTTTCAAGTCTTATAGTATCATGTTAGATGAGTGTCATTATTGTCCTTCTTTTTTAATGAATGCCATCTCTGTAGGCCTTTTGGCCAAACTTGATTTTAAATTTTTAATAAAGGATAATTTTTGTGATATTATTATGAATGATACTACAATTATGTCGGGATAATTAAAACATGTCATATATATATTATCACAGCCTGTTGGTGTAATGTATACATCGAACAAATGTCCTAAGATAGATAATATCAGTGATTCCTATCTTTGGCATTGTAAGCTAGGTCATGTGAATAAGAACAAGATAGACAGGTTAATCAAGGAGGATGTCCATGAAATTAATGATTTTGAATCATTACCGATCTGTAAATTTTGTCTACTTGGTAAGATGATCAAGTCACCTTTTAAAAAAAAAGGTGAACGAGTCAGTGATATTTTAGGTCCAATACATAATGATGTATGTGGACCCATGAACATAGCTGCCAGAGGTCTATTACTTCATTACATTTATAGATGAACTATCGAGGTTTGGGTACGTCTACCTTATGAAGCACAAATCCAAATCATTTAAAATGTTCAAATGATTCTGTAGTGAATTAGAAAAATAGACAGGGAAGAGATTAAAACTCTTAAGTTAGATCGAGGAGGTGAATACCTCACTAGTGATTTTCTGACATATCTAGAGGAGAATGGCATTCTCTCTTAGTGGAATTTTTTTGAAATACCACAACATAATGGGGTGTCTGAAAGGAGAAATCGAACCCTATTTGATATGGCTCGATCCATGATGGGGTTTGCTAGTCTACCAATCTCCTTTTGGAGTTACACTCTTGAATCTTCCTACTATATTCTAAATTAGGTTCTGTGTAAGTCTATCGATAAAACTCCATATGAGATATGAACAGGATGTAGGCCGGTGCTCTCTGACCTTTGGATTTGGGGGTGTCCAGCTTATATCAAGCATTTAAAGATAGATAAGCTTGGACCAAAGTCTGATAAATACTTATTCATAAGGTATCCAAAAGAAACTAAAGGGTACTACTTCTACCTCACTAAAGAACAAAATGTGTTCGTTAGCAATAGGACAATCTTTTTGGAAAAGAAGTTTCTTAAAGAAGGAACTAATGCTAATAAAATTGAACTTGGTGAAGTTCATGAGGTAAAAGAACTGACACACACAGAATCGAATTTGATTGAAGAATCAAATTCTAAGCCTATAGAGGCACCATTAAGGAGATCCGATAAAGTACCACATCAATCGGATAGATACTGCAGTTTTTTTATCTGAGATGGTAATCCTATCAAACTAGATGAGAATGATGAGGATCTGATCACTTATATGAAAGCCATGCAAAGGTCTGACTCTCAAAAGTGGCTTGAGGCCATGAAATCTAAGATGGAGTCCATGGAGATCAATAGTATATGGACACTAGTTGATCCATCCAAAGGGATAAAACCTATAGAGTGTAAGTAGATTTTCAAAAGAAAAAGAGGAGCGAACGTGAAGGTAGAGATCTATAAAGTCCGTCTGGTTGTCAAAGGTTATTGTCAGCATTATGGTATTGACTATGACGAGACGTTCTCACCTATGGCAATGCTCAAGTCTATCTGGATTATGCTTGTGATAGCAACATACCTAGATTATGAGATCTGACAAATGGATGTCAAAATCACTTTCCTAAATAGAGAGTTGGAAGAAGAGGTGTATATGATTTAACCTGAAGGATTCACATCCACAGATGAATCTAAGGTGTGCAAACTAAATAGGTCCATCTATGGACTGAAGCAGGCATCTAGGAGTTGGAATATGTATTTTGATAAGGTGATCAAAATGTATGTCTTCATTAGGAATGAAGAAGAGCCTTAAGTCTACAAATAGATAAATGATTCTATAGTCATCTTCCTTGTACTGTATGTGAATGACATACTTTTAATAAAAAATGATATCCCAGCTTTAAAAAGTGTAAAGCTATGGCTCTTATCATAGTTCTTCATAAAAAATTTGGGAGAAGCATCCTACATCCTAAGGATGAAGATCTATAGAGATAGATCTAGAAGGTTGCTTGGATTGACTCAATCCACATACATCGATACCATATTGAAACGGTTCAATATGAAGAATTTCAAGAAAAGCTATCTTTCGATAGGCCATGAAATTACTCTTTTAAAAAAAGATTGTCTGACAACTCCTCAGGACAGTAAGCATATGAGTAGGATCCCATATGCTACGGTAGTGAGATCTATCATGTACGCCATGACGTGTATGAGACTGTATGTAGCCTATTCACTAGGAATAGTGAGTAGGCATTAGTCTGATCTGGATGAAAATTTTTAGAAGATTGTGAAGATAATTCTTAAATATTTGAGAAATACTAAAGACCAATGGCTTATCTAATGGGATATTGACTTAAAACTTATGGGATATACTAATTTCAGTTTTCAGTCAGATCATGATGATAGTAGAAGGGTGCTGGGCTACATATTTACCTTAAATAGAGGAGCAATATACTAAAAGAGTTTCAAGCAACATACTGTGATCGATTCTGTATGCGAAGCAGAATACATTGCTGCATCCGATGCTGCAAAGGTGGCAGTGTGGTTGCGGAAGTTTATTATCGAGCTTGGAGTTACATCCTCTGTTAATGGTCCTGTTCTGTTGTATTGTGACAGCACTGGAACCATAGCTCAAGCAAAAGAACCAAAGTCACACTAGTGTACAAAGCATATTCTGCATTGCTATCATCTTATATGAGAGATCATTGATTGAAGTAATGTCGAGCTTCAGAAGATCGACAGAAAGGAGAACATAGCTGACCCCTTCATTAAAGCTCTCGAAATCAAAGAGTTCAATGATCATAAGTGGAAGATGGGTATAAGATACTACCCCAATTGATTTTAATTCAAGTGGGAGTTATTGAAAAATGTATCTTAAAGCCAATCATTTGGACGATTGTGCTCATTTTGTAATATATATATGAATTATTAATCATTGAATAAAAATTATTTTGACATCATTCATCATAAAGTTACATCTTCCTTGCTAGAACTCTTTTATTGTGATGAAGTCTTTAAAACTATGAAGTAATCGATAAAGAAAGATTTATCGTATAGTTCTTAAACATGTTCACGACCAAATGATATGTCATTAAAGAATGATGATATTTACTAATTCAAGGTTGTTGTGTGCCATATAGGTTGGTTGTCCTCTTAACCAAGGAGTGTGAAGATACTGGTATGGCATACAGGTGAGATGTAGGAGTATATCATCACTGAATAAGTGACTCACCTGCTGAGTGCTCTGCTATCAAGAGCAGCTCATGAAGTGTATGGGCATAAGTGTCCTTCAGATCTGAGATCACCATAGTGACTTGCAAGCAACTCACTGTGCTTTGGTGCCGGACTATCTGCATTTCTAATACAGTGATGGAAGGCTACTGGGCACAGTCAAGTACTTACGAAGTCTGCATGTGGATCAAGATGAAATTGATCCTTTTGGATTATAGAAACTGATGTATCACTATATTTTATTTTAGTAAAATCTTGATCAGGATAATCTATGTGATGGATTTGAAAGATTGAAATACAATACGGATGATCCCTCAGGGTTGACAGTTTAACCCTAGAACGTCCTAAAGCATTCAGGGTCAAAGGGATGAATTATGCTGTAACTATATGCATAGGTTCTTGAATATTACCTTGTGATAATTTGACCTATCTAGATGTCGAAAACTATTGCTAGATGGTAATTTTGATTAGTACAGGAAGCGATTCCTATGCTACCGGCTTAGTATTCAAACCTATGGAGTCACGCACAAAGACAAGCAATATAGAAAAGAATTAACCTAAGTCTATAAATTCAATTTAAAAGTATATGACTTGATTGAACAAATAGATTAACTTAGTTAAGAATTTAGTTATAGGTCATACAGGATTAAACAGTTGATTATGTCTAGCTAGCACTAGACATGAGGTTCAGATTTAATTCTGGAGATGAACAAGATTTAGTCTTTGATCCAAAAGAGTCTATGAGAGATTGGATTTAAGTGCTAATTAATTTTAGATTAGATCTGATTTAATTAGACTTAATTGAGTTCATAAATCCAAGTTAGATTTGATCCAACATCTTAAATAGTTTGGGATTGACAGCCTATTAGAAATTGATTCGAATCAGGTTTGAATTAGATTCGAATTGAGCCATATTTGGATTAGATCCTTAGAGTCCACTTTTATTGAGACTCTCTATTTATGGCTGACCAAGAGGTGATGGGGTGCTGGTTGTTGCGGCCCCACACTTCGGTGTAGGCGTGGGTGCATGAGGGTGCTTAGTTAGGCACCAATCCTTTCTCCCTTTGGACTATTTTTTTGATAAGTTATGGATTAATTTAAAATCTATTTGAATTTAGAATCCTACTCTTATGGGTCATAAAAAATCATCTATAAATAAGAAGGGCCTCTACAATTAGATTGTGTGCTATGGTGAGAAAGAGAAAAAGAAGAGGTGTGAAGATAGAGTTGGCGTCACCCATCCTTGGTGTGTTCCCTTTGGCATCCCATCTTTTCTTTGGCATGGAGCTACTTGGGCATCCCCTCTTGCTGGTGTGAGGCATCACACCAAGAGCCTCTCTCCCCTCCCTTGGTGCCTTGTGAAGTTGCTTCAACCCAAGGCTTCATCTCACTTCTTGCAAAGTTGGGCGTGCGTGCGAAGTAGGGGGTTTGTGGATTCAGATCTACGTGAGGCTTTGGATTTAGGATTTTTAGATTTGATCCAAATTACCCTGCATATCAGGTAAAGATCTAATCTTTATTACGTTATTGTATAAATTTTTTTGATACAACCCTCGCTATCCACTGTGTTTCCCCAAAGAAATAGGTTTCTCTCCCTTCAAGCCAAGGGAGAGAATATTTGATGCCAACCTTGGTGTCCTCTTTTCTCATGCATGCTCACAAGGGAGTGGGCAGAAATTCCAACACCCCCTCTTCCTCTTGGTTGGCTTCTTATGAAAGAGTGTCCCTGGTAATTGGGACTCTAAGGATCTAATCCTAAAATGGATCAAATCAAATTTAATTCGAACCTGATTCGAACCAAATTCGAATAGGCTATCATTCCCAATCTGATTGAGATTCAGGTCCAAATCTAACTTACATTTTTGGCCCATTCAAGTCTTAATTAAATTAGATCTAATATGAAATTAGTTAAGACATAAATTTAGTCTCTCATAAATTTTTTGGATCATTGCTTAGATCATCATCATCCCAGGAATTAAACTTGAGCCTCATGTCTAGTGCTAGCTAGACATAGTCAATTGTTTAATTTTGTATGACCTCTAACTTAATTCTCAATTAAGCTAATCTATTCGTTCAATCAAGTTATATACTTCTAAATTAAACTCATAGACTTAGGTCAATTCTTTCCTACTTCGTCTGACTTTGTGCATAACTCCGTAGGTTCAAATACTAAGCCGGTAGCATGAGAACAACTTTCTGTACTAATCGAAGTTACCATCTAGTAATAGTTCTTGACATCTGGATAGGTTGAATATTTGTAAAGTAATATTTAAGAACCTACGCATATGGTTACCACATAATTCATCTCTTTGACCTCGAATGCTCAAGGATGACCTAGGGTTTAACTATCAACCCCAGATGAGTCATCCATATTGTATTTCAACCTTTCAAATCCATCACATGGATTACTCGGGTCCAGGTTTACTAAATTGAAATGCAACGATGCATTAACTCCTATAATCCAGAGGGGTCAATTCCATCTTGATCTATGCACAGATTTTGTAAGTACTTGACTGTACCCAATGGCTTTCCATCACTGCATTAGAAATACAGATAGTCTGACACCAAAATACAGTGAGTTGCTTGCAAGTTACTATGGTGATCTCAGGTCTAAGGGATACTTATGCCCATATGCTTCACAAGCTGCTCTTGATAGTAGAGCACTCCGCAAGTGAGTCACTTATTCAGTGACGATGTACTCTAACATCTTGTCTGCATGCCATATCAGTGTCTCCACACTCTTTGATTATAAGGACAACCAACCTATATGGCACACAACGACTTATACTCGATAAATGTCATCATCCCTTAATGACATATCATTTAGTCACGAACATGTTTAAGAACTATTCGATAAATCTTCTTTTATTGATTGTATATATTTTTAAGGATTTTATCACAATACAAGAGTTCTAATAAGGAAGATGTATACCTCATGATGAAAATATCAAAATAACTTTTATTCATTCATAATTCATATACAAATTACAAAGAGTATAAACATCTAAATGATTGGCTTTAGGACATACTTCCTAACAACTCCTACTTGGACCAAAGCTAGTCGGTACAGTATTTAATACCCATCTTTCATTTAAGTTCTTCAACTCTTTGATTTCGAGTGAAAGAATAATACCCTACAAGCCAATCGCATATGAGATGCGATAGGATGTTTATTATAATTTATCTTCTAGATTCATGTAATTGACACTTATATTATTAATAAATAGATATTTTTGATTCATTATATACTGCATCTTATTGTTCTTAAGATGATAATGAACACCATAGGTTCTGGTAATGATTTTAGGACCGTTATGAGATCATGCCAGTGAGACCTAAATCCTTGATAGGCCTAACTTAAAATATTTCGAGTCGTTGGTATATTGAGTCAGAGATCAATGATACCAGTAAGACTGGCATGTCCTATGTATGCTTAGAAATGAGAGTGGTTGATCTCACAACTACTTGTATGGTGACACTAATACAAGGATATGGGTGCTCATTAGAGAATGAGTTCATTGAATTAACCTGTGAGAGAATATCAGATGGAGTCTTATTTACATGTCAACTGATGTTTCTCTAGTGGAAGTTGTGTAAGTGATCCTTTGACCTGAGATCATCATGGTACCTTGTGTATTTGGATCCATATTTTGGTCCACTTCCTAGCTTGGTTCTATCTTTGTATGGGGTGTTCTGGATATGGTGAAGAGTACATAGAGGTTGTGAGTGATCAATAAGAGATCAATCACTCCTAATAAGGAGAGCGAACATCCTATGTGATCTCATAGGTTGATGATTCGAAAGTCTTTGGCCAAAGCAGGATGATAATTAGAAAAAAGAATTTAATGTATCATCAATAGAATCATCGCCTTCAGATCGAGATACATAAAGATAAGTGATTGAGTTTGACATATTTCCATACCCACAGCTCATCTGGGATGTTGTTTGATTGAAAGATTGAATTACATGATAACTTGCCACTAAAGGATATTTTGATAATTTTTTTATCAAAATTTTAAATCTTTCGGATAGTCATGACACGTTGCTAGATATCAATCTTGACTTATGGATTTATCAGAATTAAAAGAGTTTAATTTTGGAATCAATTTTTGGAAGAGTCCAAGTTGATTGGGACTCTTCGGGTGACCTAATCTCATCGGATTAGGGTTACGTCGAAAGTTTTGGTCTACTACTGGCTAGATTTGGAACCCAACGGATCACACACTTTGAGATTTGGCCTTGATCTGATCTAATTAGAGTTTAATATAAATTCTATGGGTTAATTTGATATTCTAGCATATTGTATTAACCCAAGTTCCTAAATTGGTTTAGATCAAAATGTTTGAGCTAGCCTAGACTAGTTGCCTTTGACCTAATGGGATTGGATCAATTTATATTCAATACTTATCCAACTTGAAACAATTTCAAGTGGAAAAGGATTCCTTTGTGTGTTGGAAAATATTTTCTAAAGTCAATCATCTAGGTTGTAGATGATTTTGCTCCATATAAGTATATGAATTATAGAATGATAAATGTTATCTGACGGATTCATCATAAGGGATATATCTTCTAAAATAGAACTCATATATTATGATGAAATCCTTAGAACTATTTTTAAAATGATAAAGGAGGATTTATCATATGGTTCTTAAATCCTGCTCGTGACTAAATGATACAATTGTTACAAAGATAATAATTGTTTCAAGTGTAGGTTGTTGTATACCATATTAGTTGGTTGTCCTCTTAATCAAGATGTGTGGTGATACGGGTATAGCATACGGATGATATGTAGGAGTAAATTTCATTGAGCGTGACCATTTTTGAAGCACTCTACTGTCAAGGATTGCTCTGATAGGATATGGATATATGTGTCCCTCGGACCTGAGGCTGTCTTGGTGACTTGCAAGTAACTCACTGTGCTTTAGTGTCGGACTATCTAAATTTTTAATTCGGTGATGGAATATTTTTGGGTACAGTCAAGTACTTGTGAAGTCTGAGTGCGAGTCAAGATAGGATTAACAGCTCCAAGTAAAATTGAAGATGATGCACTATTATATTTCAATTTAGCAAAACTTTGGCCAAAGTAGTCCTAGTGAAGAGTCACAGAATTTTTGAGGTTGAGACACAATGTGGATCACTTTTTTTGGGTTGACAGTTTACCCTTAGTCATCCTTGAGCATCAAGTATCAAAGGGATGAATTATACAGTAACTATATTCACATGGGTTTTAGAGTGTTGCTAGGCATACATTCGGCTTATTCGGACATCGGGTCCCATTGCTAGATGGTTACATCGATTAGTACAAGAATTATTCTTGTGCTACCACCTTTGGTTTGAACCTATCGGGTCACACACATAGAAGTACTTGTCTGATCAAATGGCTGATCAATAATTATGAATTGTTGAAAGGTTTAATTATCAATTTGATTGATGATTAATCTTATGCAAAGATTATAATAAAGTATTTACTAATAGTTAATAAATTAGAAAAATAATTAATTAATAATATGATTATTAATTAGCTCAATTTGATTGAGCAATGAAGATTGGATTAGACCTAATTGAATTGGATTCAATTAGAGTGGCTTTGGATTAATTGGATGCAGCCCTATTGAATAACAAGACTTATTTCAATTGATCTCAAAGATGCATGAATTTGAAATTATTTTAAATTGAATATAATTCAATTAATTTTATATAGACTTGGATTGGATCTAATCTTGTTGAATAATAGGCTTGATTGGATCAAGCTCTAATATCAAATGAAGCACCTGATCTCCATCCCTGGATCAATAGGATTTTAATCTAACTAATTTCCAATTGGGTTGGGGCCTAATTGGACTAGGAACCAATTAGTTAGTTTGTTATAACTAATTCCTAAATTGGTTAGGATTGGATCCAAGGATTAGTTAGAGTTAGAATAAGATCTTGAATCCTATTGGAGAATAGGACTAAACCCAAATCCCATGTGATATTTATCTACGTGCCCCATCTCGTTTCACATGAAGAAACCCAATGCCCCATCATGAAGCACTGCCCCCTCTCCTCTCTTCCTTCCATTGAAAAGGAGGCACCCCATCTCCCTTCTCCATGTCACCTAAAAACAAGGAGTTGGCATCCCAGAGTTGGATGCCCCAACATTCCACACGCCAACACCTTATTTCTTCTCTTCTTCTTGGTATGTTTTCTTAATCTTTTCTTACTGATTTTTGGGCATCAACAAGAGGCTTCTCTACTGGTTATATAATAAAAAATTAGAGAAGAAAAGTTCTTCCCAAGGAGAGAAAGATCAAGGAAGAAGAAGGGTCTTCTTTCTTGCGTGCAGCCTTAAAGAAGAAGGAGTTCTTCTTCTAATTTTTTTTTTTCAGATAAAAATTAGATTAAATTTGATTTTTAATATGTAGATTTAGAGAAAAAATACTAAAAAAAATTTGATTTGATTTTGAGGCCTCTTGAAGTTTTAGATCAAGAAAGAAGATGGGTCTTCTTTCTTGCACACAGCCTTGAAGAAGAAGGAGTTCTTCTTCTAGATTTTTTTTTATTTTTTTAAAATAAAAATTAGATTAAATTTAATTTTTAATATGATAATTTAGGAAAGAAATATCAAAAAAATCTGGTTGGATGTTTGGGGCTTTCTTGAGTTCTTGATCAAGAAGAAAAAGAGAGAAGAAGAGAGAAGAATGGTTCTTCTCTTGGATTCTTCTTTTGGATTTTTTTGGACCTTAAAATTTTATGTGATTTTTAATATGAGAAATTAGATTATATATAATTTTTTTCATAAAAAATTAGAGAAGAAAAGTTCTTCTCAAGGGCATGAAAGAAAGAGAAAAAGGTTCTCTCTTATACATAGAAAATTGAGAAGAAAGGGTTCTTCTCTTGATCTCTATTGTAGAGATCATATGCATGGATCTAGAAAAAAAAGGAGAGGGTCTTCTTATTCATCAATTCTGTCATGTTTCTCTCAAATCAGTCAATGGATGGTGTCTTCACGAGCTAGCACTCTTAGAGAGATCGATCAGCACAAGGACTTCGTGTGGATACCCATAAAGGTCGGACGCGTGTGCAGCTGCCAAGCATCATGAAGAATTATCTACCATGGATTTTAGATGTGGTGATCTTCTACCCACACTCAGGTATGAGATTTTGATCTCAATTAATTTTTAGACATAATCTAAATATGAATAGGATATGATCTAATTACACTTAGATATACTCAGGATTTGCTGATCTTAGATTTCAGATATACATACATACAAATTAGTTCATATCATTGATCTTATATGGTAATTTTAATTTGATCTAAGCATGCATTATAGATTAAATTATTTAATCTAGATATGCTCTACTGTAAAATTTTAAAAATGCATGCACATCACCCACCACGCTTCCCTTCAAATGGTATCAGAGCGGAGGTTCGTTATGTCATGAACATATATGCGTATAGAGTTGAAATCTAGATTTAGCAGTGCATGAGATGTGTTATGATCTAACTTTAGATACGATCTAATATAAAATCAGATCTAATACAATTTAGATTTGATCTAAATTTTTGCATATATAATATATGAATAAGATTAGATGTTCTGAGTAGCAAAGTACTCAGATTGGATAATCACCAGGCCGTCCGATCATAGGAGCAAGTAGGGTTACATGACCCTCTCTTTCCATTCAATGGGATGCTTTTCATGATGTGTAGGGGTGCCACTATGAGGTCCTATGAAGAAGAAAGCGAAAGAGAAAACTTACTTTCTTACAAAACCCTAGATCTTGAAACCTTAGGTGTTGTTGCATGTGATATAAGTTACGAAGAAACTAGTTACATCTAATCTTGATTAATCAAAATTGCTTTGATTAAAAATCATGAAAATTTTGATTTGATCTAAAGGATTGTGTGATTTAATGTAAAAGGTTTACATAAAAAATTGTTTCATAATCATAACCCATTTTGATGCTATACTTAATTAAGAATTAAGAAATATATTTTAAATTTAAAATTATGATTAAAGATCTAATGACATTACATAAAACATAGGGCATGGGATAGCTCAAATCAGGTCCTTTAATTAGGTTAGACCTAAGGTTAAAATCAAAGACACAAATGGACTAAAAGAGTAGTTGATCCAATCTAACCAACAGTTGATTTAGATTAGATCAAGGATACTCTAGATCAAAAATAGTGGTTGTAGTTGATCAAGTCCATATCTTTGATGAAACTAAATAGACCTTGATTCAGGCTCAAAGTTTGAGCCCGAGTCATTAGGCTGATTAGATCGCTAGGTGACTTAAGTTGACCCATGTTGTTAAGGTTAATCAGTATGACTTATTTAGGTGCCCTGGACTGACTTGTCTCTAATCTTTCTCATGACTTGCTAAAGTCAGTAAGAGGATCTATGACTTGCCGATTGGACCCACTAGTTACTAATCCTTCTCATGACTTGGTGAAGTCAGTGGGAGGGTTATGACTTGTAGGTCGACTGATGTCCTCTAAGATATATTAATCAAATTTTTTAAATTATTAGGTCCATAAAATGAGCTAGTTATGAGGATAACTAGATCATAGCCTGCCATTAAGGTGCATGATAATGAGTCAAATATCTCAAATAGGCATTAGAGGTGCCACACGCCTGTTGTCTATTATATATTGGAATTATCATTCATTATATGACCATCTTTTTATACCTTTAGACCAATGCTCAGGTTGGCCAAGCCACACTCGGACTTGGATATTTGTTTTGTTAGATGTACTTGATGTTGTCATGTTAATGGTTGGACCTAACCAGAATTTTTAGTGGAGGCACCACACGCTTGTTGAAAGGAAGCCTGGGGCAAAATCTGATTACTAAAAATTATTTAGAGAAACAATTGGTTGTGAACCTATCAATGGATGCACTAGGGTTGGCTGAGCCACACTCGAGCCTGAATACAGTCTGTGTGGATTTTAGTACCTGCTAAAGAATTAAAGTGATTCTTCAGATTGGAGGTAGAGACTATCAATTCATATAAAATAGTGGGAGAACCTTTAGACTAAAGTCCAAATCTTTAAGCTTAAAATAATTCATATACTAAAAGTCAATTATTCTCTTTTCAGAAATGGCTAGAAAATTATCGCTCTATTCATTATTAGACAATGACAATGCTATCAAACCTAACTTTGATAGGCAGTATCAAAAGTTGAATATAGTTTTTTGAGTAAATTAATCAAGAAGTCTCAGGCTAGCCCAAACAGGCTTAAAAGAGAAATCAGCAAATAGTTGCTGGTCAAGATGTTATGTGATAACTCCTTAAAGTTTTTTGATTGGTAATACTACTATCTGGGTATAGGATATCGATAGTGCAAGTCATGCTTGCAAATAGTTGCAAAATACTTCAGGATAGTAGAAGGTTTAAAGAATGGCAAGAGACTTTTAAATGTAGGACATAGAAGTCTGTTCTAGTCTTAGCATTAGGAATCATCGAACTTGTTTTCAACCCTGAAGATGTCATTTTTAGTGATTGCCACTATTGTCCAATCTTATTGATGGCATCAATAAATATGATTATTATAATATCATTGTGAATGATACTACAATAATGAGTAGATAATTGAAAATGATATAAACTCATTACCATAGACTGTTAGTGTAAAGTACACATCTGACTAGCATCCTAGATTAGACAATGTCATCGAAGTCTGTTTTTGGTATAGTTGACTTATTCATCTTTTATTGGAAAGGGTAAATAAGCCAGTGATGTTCTAAGTTATGGTATATATTGATGTATTTATACTCACGAACATTAATGCCAGAAGAGGGCTTACTACATTAAAATCTCTGATGACCTATCTTTGTATGGGTGTGTCTTACTTATGAAGCATAAATCCATATCAATTAAAATATTCAAATAATTTTATAATGAGGTAGAAAAATGAACTGTAAAGAGTATTAGAATTCATCGGTTTGACTGATGAAGTGAATACCTTTACAGTAAATTTTGACATGTCTTCAAAAAAAAAAAAGATTCTCTTTTAATAGACCTCTCTTGAGACATCATTATTTAAAAAGATATCCAAAAAGAAGAATTGAATCTTATTAGATATGGTTCGATCCATTATGGGGTTTACTGGTCTGACTGAGGTCATATTTTAGAGACTACTTGATATGTGCTTGAGAACATTCCGAGCAAATCGATCACAAAACTCTATATGAGATATGGACTTAGGTAATTTGATACTCTCTTATCTTAGGATTTGCAGTATCAAATTTGTGTGAAATATTTATTAATCAATTAGCTTAGATCTTGATCTGTTAAATTTTATTTAAGGATATTTCTTCTACCTTTTAATGGACATGAGATGTTCATGAATCTTAAGGTATTCCTTTTGGAAAGAAAGTTTCTTGGTGAAGGAACTGATGCCTTTAAGAGCAAGCTTAATAAAGCTTGATAAGTATGCGAACCAACTCTGACACAAACCAACATAACCGAAATTGATTAGATCAAATCCAAAATCTGATGTAAAGGCATCCTTGAATAGATACAGTAGAGTACCGTATCAGCCAAACAGATACTTCAATTTTTGGATTTGAGATGGAGATTTGATCTTCCATATGGATGCAATACAAGGATCTAACATTAAGAAGTGGCTTGAAACCATTAAATCTGAAATAAAGTTCATAAAGATCAACAATGTTTGGATATTCGTTGGTTCACCTGAAAGGGTAAGACCCATAAGGTGTGAGTGGATTTTAGATGGATAAAAGGCACAAATGAAAAGGTGGAGACATATTAATACTCTCTGATTGCCAAATGATTTCATCAAAGTTATAGTGTTGACTATGACAAGATGATTTTCTTATGGCAATCCTCAAGTTCATTCAGATTGAATCAAGCTTCTCAGAGTTAGAATATATATTTTAAATATATGGCTTCATTAAGAATGAAGCAGAATACTGTATGACAAATGGGCTAATAGTTCTATAAAATCATTCTTTGTGCTGTTTGGATGAAATTCTCTTAATCAGGAATGACATCCTTACATTATAGAAAATAAAAGCTTGGTTGTCATCTTTGTTCTCCATAAAGATTTGAAAGATTATGAGAACCATCCTTAAATATTTATGAAATACTAAGGACCAATGGCTCGTGTATGGAGAATCTGATTTAAAACCTGTGGAATATCGATTCCAATTTTTAGTCGGATGGGAATGATAAAGCTATGTCAGATTGTGTTTTTATCCTAAAAAGATGAGCGACATGCTGGAAAGGTTTCATGCAATAGTTAGTAGCCAATTTTATTTGCGGTACGGAGTTCTTTGCAGCATTTGATACTGGTAAAGAAGTTGTTTGGTTATGAAAATTTATCAGTGAGCATAGAGTGGCATCATCTATTGATAGTCCAGTCTTTCTATATTGACAGCAGTACTGGAGCCATAGCTCAAGTTGAAGAATTGATGTTCAATCTATGAACCAAACACTTTCTGCATTGCAATCAACTTGTTCGATAAGAATGAAAAAAAATTGACCTTAGGAAGATCGACTGAAAGGAGAACTTGACCAACCCATTGACTAGAGCAATCGGATCTAATGAGTTCAATGATCTAAAATGGAAGATAGGTATTTGATACCGATCGATTGGCTTTAGTCCAAGTGGGAGTTGTTGAAAAATATGTCCTAAAGCCAATCATCTAGGTTGTAGATGATTGTGCTCCATACAAGTATATAAATTATAGAATGATAAATGTTATCTGGCAGATTCATCATAAGGAATATATCATCTAAAATAGAACTCATATGTTATGATGAAGTCCTTAGAACTACTTTCAAAATGATAAAGGAGGATTTGTCATGTGGTTCTTAAATCCTGCTTGCGACCAAATGATACAACTATTATAAGGATAATAATTATATCAAGTGTAGGTTGTTGTATACCATATTAGTTGGTTGTCCTCTTAACCAAGATGTGTGGTGACACGGGTATAGCATACAGATGATATGTAGGAGTATATTTCACAGAGCATGACCACTTTTGAAGCACTCTACTGTCAAAGATTGCTCTGATGGGATATGGGTATATGTGTCTCTCGGATCTGAGGCTGTCTCAGTGACTTGCAAGCAACTCACTGTGCTTTGGTACCGGACTATCCGAATTTTTAATTTGATGATGGAAGATTCTGGGTACAGTCAAGTACTTGTGAAGTCTGAGTGCGAGTCAAGATGGGATTGACAGCTCCAAGTAAAATTGAAGATGATGCGTCATTGCATTTCAATTTAACAAAATTTTGATCAAAGTAGTCCTAATGAAGAGTCACAGGATTTTTGAAGTTGAGACACAATGTGGACCACTTTTTCTGGGTTGACAGTTTACCCTTAGTCATCCTTGAGCATCAAGTGTCAAAGGGATGAATTACACAGTAATTATATCCATATGAGTTTTAGAGTGTTGCTAGGATACATTCGGCCTATCCAGATGTTGGATCCTATTGCTAGATGATTACATCGATTAGTACAAAAATTATTCTTGTGCTATCAATTTAGGTTCGAACCTATGGGATCACATACATAGAAGTACTTGTCTGATCAAATAGTTGATCAACAATTATGAATTGTTGAAAGATTTAATTATCAATTTGATTGATGATTAATCTTATACAAAGATTGTAATAAATTATTTACTAATATTTAATAAATTTAAAAAATAATTAATTAACAATATGATTGTTAATTGGTTCAATTTGATTGAGCAATGGAGATTGGATTAGATCTAATTGAATTGGATTCAATTAGATTGACTTTGGATTAATTGGATGTAGCCCTATTGAATAACAGAGCTTATTCCAATTGATCTCAGAGATGCATGAATTTGAAATTATTTTAAATTGAATATAATTCAATTAGTTTTATATAGACTTGAATTGGATCTAACCCTGTTGAATAATAGGCTTGATTGGATCAAGCCCTAATGTCAAATGAAGCACCTGATCTCCATCTCTGGATCAATAGGGTTTTAATCTAACTAATTTCCAATTGGGTTGGGGCCTAATTGGACTAGGATCCAATTAATTTGTTTGTTATAACTAATTCCTAAATTGGTTAGGATTGGATCCAAGGATTAGTTTGAGTTAGAATAAGATCTTGAATCCTATTGGAGAATAGGACTAAACCCAAACCCCATGTGATATTTATCTATGCGCCCCATCTCGTTTCACACGAAGAAACCCTATGCCCCATCATGAAGCACTGCTCCTTCTCCTCTCTTCCTTCCATGAAAAAGAAGGCATCCTGTTGGGTTCTAGTGGCACAGCGGAAGGGTTAGGTGTTTAAAATTTTCATTCAAAACACCCAATGCACCGGAAGCCCTAATGCCCAGAAACTCTTGACTATAATAATCAAAGCATAATAAATATAAATTAGGATAAGAAGAATACCTGTAGTGCTAATCTTAATTTTTACAAGGTGTCCAAGTGTCCGCCCTCCAATAGTGATCCACACAGAAATTGAACCAAAGACAGCGCTCCTTCTTCACCTTGCTTCAAAAGTTCTAGCTCCTAGAACTCGAGTAGCTTCGTACCGATCAAGTTTCTTCAAGAACCTGACCTCATCCTCTTAGAACCTCCTCTAGACTTCTGATTCTCCTTCTTTAGGACCCTTACAATCCTTGTTAAGACCAGATAAGGCTTTGTCTTAAATCCCAAAGCCTTGTCCTAAAACTAAGATAGGTTGTAAGAAAGAAAGGAGAGCAACAGAAGAGAAATTGAAAACCCCTCTTCGATTCCTCGGATACCCAGTGCCCCGACCTTTTTACAGACACTAGAGAGATGCCAAAAGATAGGAACATGCCTTATCCAAAAGGCATATCTGATCTGATTATCAGAGATAAGAGTTCCTTCAAGCAGAAGGACTCTTATCCATTATATGTCGATCAGCACCCTGGTCTGCGCGCGTGCAACCAAAGAAGGGATGTTTTCATATCTCTTCTTAAATTAAAAAAAATCTTTAAAAATCCATGTGGATTGGAGATTCAATTAAAATTCTAGAAAATCAAAAATAGTGATAAAATTCTCATGGAAGGATGCTATCCTTGTACCTCTTCACGTGAGTGCTGATCACCACATGCGTAGGCATTAGGACCGACTTATGGCATCCATTTGGCATCTAGATAAGTCTGAAAAAATTCCATAAAAATTATCAAAAATATATAATCAAACATATAACGTTATCAAAAAAAATCGTTCCAATCTAAAAGCATTTGGTAGGGATAAGGACTCTCCAAATTATGGAGAGATGCGACACTTCTGCGCACGTGGGCGAGACATCCTTCTTTTTCTATTTTTTTCTCCTCCTCAAAAATTTCAGAAAAAATATATCTCATACTTTGAAATATGTATCAGAGGATGGAGAGTGATTTGAGCTATGACACATAATTTTAATCCAACAAAAAATAATATTTTTTTTTCTGCCCAAGCCAATACTTGTACGCAGAACCTGTTTTGCACTAAGAGTCTACCACAACTTGGACTCTTCATAATTGGTGTTAACATGGGATGTGGTGCTCCCATTTGAACTACTTCTAGGTAATATGACCTGACCCAAATGTTTACCAAATTGGGCTAGCTAATTAGCAAGGTATGGGACCAAATTGGTCTCCAAAGGAGCAAGAGTTTCTACACGTGCTAGCATGCTTACAGGAACCCTGATTGAATCCAAAATTCCAATCAACCTTTTTCAACAGGGTCCTTGGCCAATTTTTATATGTGTGTGACCCATTGAGTTCCACATCTAGCTGGTAGTAGGTCTAGGTATAAGTTGATCAAATTTGATTAGATTTTAATCTAATCGATTTTGGTCCAATCGAGCTAACCTGAGTTCAATAATTAGAAACATTTCTAATTGGCAATCGAATTAAATTCTTTAATTCGGTCAAAAATCTATAAGTCAAGATTGATATCTAGCAATGTATTATGACTACCCAGAAGATGTGAAATTTGATGAAAATACCAAATCTACCCTTCAGTGGTGTTGGGTATAAAATACCCCCCAGCCGAAGTTCGTGATAGGAGTGACCCTCCGGGGATCCAACTGACTTTCGACCTCCGGCAACGTCTCTTCAAACCTCCCAGACGGCCGAGCCTCCACCACACTCCCAAGTTTTGTCAACGAGCAGGACCCCACCAGTGCCGACCAGATTTTTCGCGACGTCCGGACTCCTACGGGAGCCAGACCTCGTCTCCGACTCCAGCCACTGGCAGACTTCGTCCGGACTCCTACGGGAGCCGAACTTCATCCCCAACCTCAACTGCTGGAAGGATTCACCCGGACTCCTACGGAAGCCGAGCTCCACCCACGACTTCACTTATAGGTAAACTCCATCCGGACTCCTACGGGAGCCAGACTTCGTCCCTGACCTTGATTACAGGTGGACTTCGATCGGACTCCTATGGGAGCCGGATCTCGTCCCCGACCTCGACTGCAAAAAGGCTTCGCCCGGACTCCTACAGGAGCCAGGCTCCGTCCTCGACCCCGATTGCTGTTAAACTTCATCCGGACTCCTACGGGAGCCAGACTTCGCCCCTGACTTTGATTGCAGGTAGACTTCGCCCGAGCTCCTACGGGAGCCAGATCTCGTCTCCAGCTCCAGCTACGGGAAGGCTCCGCCCGGACTCCTACGAAAGTCGGGCCTCATTCCCAATTTCGGCTGCACAAGAACTTCGCCCGGACTCCTACGGGAGCCGGGCTCCACCCACGACTTTGCTTACAGGTAAACTTCGTCCGAACTCCTAAGGGAGCCGGACTTCATCCCTAACTTTGATTGCAGGTAGACTGCGCCCGGACTCCTACGGGAGCCAGATCTCATCCCTGACCTCGACTGCGGAAAGAATTCGCTTGGACTCTTACGGGAGCCGGGCTCCGCCCTCGACCCCGATTGCTGGTAAACTTTGTCCGGACTCCTAAGGGAGCCAAACTTCATCCCTGACTTTGATTGCAGGTAGACTCAGCCCGGACTCCTACGGGAGCCGAATCTCATCCCCGACCTCGACTGCAGAAAGGCTTCGCCCGGACTCCTACAGGAATCGGGCTCCATCCTTGACCCCGATTGCTGGTAAACTTCGTCCGGACTCCTACGGGAGCCGGACTTCGCCCCTGACTTTGATTGCAGGTAGACTTCGCCCGAGCTCCTACGGGAGCCAGATCTCATCTCCAGCTCCAGCTACGGGAAGGCTCCATCCGGGCTCCTGTGGGAGCCGGACCTCGTCCCCGACTTCAACTAAAGGAAGACTCCATCCGAACTCCTGCGAAAGCCAGACTCCGAGCTCCTCTCAGACGGGTGGCTAGCCACCTCTCTCCTCCAGACACCCCAGCCGAACTCCGGCCGATAGGCCTGGACCCCCTAGCAGGCCGCAGCAACAGCCATGACTCTGCTCCACCTCCTGCGACGGATTCCACGCGGCTCCATCACTCCCTGGCAGGCCATAATAATGGCCACGATCCTGCTCCACTTCCTGCGATGGATACCGTGCGATTCTTCCATTCTCTGGCAAGTCGCGACAACGGATGCCGCTCTGCTCCCCGTGGCAGGCTCCACGTGGCACGCCCCGATGATAGCCATGGGTCCACTCCACTACTCTCCGCAACAAACTCCTCCTGACTCTGGGCGGCCTACTGTCAGATGGTTACAGACATTGCTATCAGTTTGTTGCCCCCTCCGCCTATAAAAGGGGGACCCCAGATACATTATTCTCTAAGCTCTATTTTCTATCCCAAAACTCTGCTAAAATTTTCGTTCGAGCACTCCATTCTTGTTGAGGTAGAGAACTGACTTGAGCGTCGGAGGGTCTTGTCGAAGCAACCCCACCTCCGATTTAGACTTCTTTTGCAGGTCCCGGTGGCGACCGCGACTCTAGCTTCTCCGGTGCAAGTGGATTTTTGCACCAACAGGATTGGTGCTAGAGTAAGGGCTGAACCTTCACAGTACCCTTGTTCTTGAAGGAGCGCTCAACGGGACCGCCCCCGGGCATCTTTTCCGACGTGCTCTCTTCCTCCCCCCACTCGGTCTTTGCCCGATGCCTCCCCGTAAGGCATCCACATGGTGATCCACGGCCTCCGCGGCCAGATCTCAGCCTCCGACCTCACCTCCAGTTTCCCAGCCCCCTCCTCCTCCTCCGGCAACGGTGGTCAGTGCGGAGTAATTTGATCTGCTGGCGCAGCAGGTTAGAGGCCTCACTGAGGCTTGCAGGCCATGCAGCAGCAGTAGCAGCCGCAGGCATCGGTGCACCTGAAAAGGGTGTCACCGGAACACCAGAATCTGGTGGTGGGGTGGGCCACTTGGTTCAGCCGCCTCATTTTTCCTGGGAAGACAAACCCGAGGGTGGAGAGCCCTCAATCGGATCACGACTCCACCCCTGAAAGATCCCTGCCCCTATTCTGCCAGAGGACCCTCGAGACCCGAAGTCGAGAGGATTTCCTAGACCGGAGACTTCAGGAGATGAACCGACGGATCGAAGAACTCTGCCACGCTCCCTCTGCTTATGGTGAAGATATTTGCATTGACCCTCCCTTTTCTCAAATGATCATGCAGGAACCGATCCCGCCAAACTTCAAACTCCCCCAGTTCGAAAGCTACGACGGGACTTCGGACCCGGTTGATCATCTGGAGGCCTTTCGGATGATGATGCTGCTTCATGGTGCATCCGACGCCATTCTATGCCGAGCCTTCCCATCCACCTTGAAGGGAGCGGCGAGAAATTGGTACTCGGTGCTGAAACTGGGTACCATCATTTTCTTCGATCAGATGAGCTACCAATTTGTGGCCCATTTTGTCAGCAGCCAGCGCCCCCGGAAGGGTTCGGAGTCCCTCATCAATATCAAGCAGAGGGAGGGGGAGTCCATTCGGGCCTACATCAACCGTTTCAATGTCGCAGCGCTGGAGGTCTGGAATTTGGACCAATCGATAGCGATGGCCGCTCTGAAGGGCGCCTTCAGAAGAATGACCTTTTGTTCTCCCTGGAGAAGAAGTATCCCAGGAATTTTGCTAATCTATTGGCTCGGGCCGAAGGGTACGCTCGAGCAAAAGAAGCCTTCAAAATGAAGGATGAGAAGACTGCGAGAGAGCGGCAGGCGGGAGACTCGAGTAAGCCCGCAGTTGAAAAAGGGCCAAGAGAAGCTCGACCACATTCTTGAACTCCTCCCAGGCACAAGCGTGTCCATACTCCTCCCCGGGTACGTAGGCAGAGAAGTCCAGACCGTGGAGTTTGGTGGGGTTCTCCACCGGGAAGATTCTGCAACTACGCCCCTCTCAATGCCTCGAAGACCCAGGTACTGATGGAGGTCAGGGAGCAGCTCCCTAGGCCAGAGAGGATGCGCACACACCCCGGGAAGTGCAACCCCAACAAGTTCTGTCTCTACCATCGCGACCACGATCATGACACGGAGGAATGCATCCAGCTCCGAGACGAGATCTAGGAGCTCATCTGGTGAGGTCGACTCGATAGGTTCATTCGACACCAGCTTGAGGGTAGAGAAGATCGGCCAAGGGCCCTACCGCAATCTGAACCACCAAGGAGGGAGGAGCAGCCCAGAGATCAGCCTTCAATCGGGACCATCGACTCCATCACCGGAGGGCCTCAAGGAGGAGCAGACCTTCCACGACCATGGGACTCGAGAAACCCATAAATGTGCTACTCACGACTTTGCTTTGAATCAAAATTTCTTTCAACTTTGCATGCCTTTCCCTTTTGGCAGAGACTTGTTACGATTGGGGATAACCCCTTCAAACAATTAAAACAAGGTCATGTTAGGAATAGGAGGAGAACCTCATCCTAAGAAGAGCAAAATGAAAGTCCGATTATTTTAAGATCGGATCGGGGGAGAGGCCCATATAACGGCCCTTGAGGGCCCCCATGGTCATGTTAGGAACAGGAGGAGAACCTCATCCTAACATGAGCAAAATGAAAGTCTGATTATTTTAAGATCGGATCGGGGGAGAGGCCCATGTAACGGCCCTTGAGGGCCCCCATGGTCATGTTAAGAACTGGAGGAGAATCTCGTCCTAACATGAGCAAAATGAAAGTCCGATTATTTTAAGATTAGATCGGGGGAGAGGCCCATATAACGGCCCTTGAGGGCCCCCATGGTCATGTTAGGAACAGGAGGAGAACCTCATCCTAACATGAGCAAAATGAAAGTCTGATTATTTTAAGATCGGATCGGGAGAGAGGCCCATATAACGGCCCTTGAGTGCCCCCATGGTCATGTTAGGAACAGGAGGAGAACCTCGTCCTAATATGAGCGAGATGAAAGTCCGATTATTTTTAAATCAGAATGGGGGAGAGGCCCATATAACGGCCCTTGAGTGCCCCCTGGGCCATGTTGGGGACGGGAGGAGAACCTCGCCCTAACATGAGCAAAGTCAAAGGCCCGGTTCTTTTAGACCGGATGGGGGGAGAGGCCCTACAACGCCCTTACGCGCCCCCACAGCCATGTTAGGGACAGGAGGAGAACCTCGCCCTAACATGAGCAAAGTCAAAGGCCCGGTTTTTTTAGACCGGATGGGGGGAGAGGCCCTACAACGTCCTTATGCACCCCCACAGCCATGTTAGGGACAGGAGGAGGACCTCACCCTAACATGAGCAAAGTTAAAGGCTCGATTCTTTTAGATCGGATGGGGGGAGAGGCCCTACAATGCCCTTATGCGCCCCCACAGTCATGTTAGGGATAGGAGGAGGACCTCACCCTAACGTGAGCAAAGTCGAAGACTCGGTTCTTTTAGACCGGATGGGGGAGAGGCCCTATAACGCCCTAATGTGCCCCCACAGCCATGTTAAGAACAGGAGGAAATCTCATCCTGACATGAGCAAAGTCAGAGACCTGATTCTCTTTAGACTGGAAGGGGGGAAGGGCCTAGCAACGCCCATATGTAAGCCTACAGCCGCGTTAGAGACAAGAGGAGGACCTCGTCCTAACCAGAGCTGAAACCTGTTACGACAGAAATAGAGAAAGAACCTCATCCCGGCATCAATTAAAGCCTGGTCATTCAAGACCAGAAGAGAAAAAGGGGGGACCTTCCCCAGCGGCCCCTTCGCAATAAGACTTCGTCCGGACTCCTACGGGAGCCGAACTTCATCCCCGACTTCGACCGTCGGTAAACTTCGTCCGGACTCCCACGGGGGCCGGACTCCGCCTCCAACTTCAACTGCGGACAAACTTCGCCCGGACTCCTGTGGGAGTCGAACTTCGCCCTCGCTTTGATCGAAAGAAAACTCCATTCGGACTCTTACGGGAGCCGGAACCTCATCCCCAACTTCGACCGCTGGTATGTTTCGTCCGGTAGCCAGATTTCGCCTCTGACTTCAATTGCAGGTAAACTCCGTTCGGACTCCCACGGGAGCCGGACTTTGCCCCGACTTCACTTACGGGAGCCGGACTCCCGTAGCCCCACCAAGAGCGGAGGAAAAATTCCAATCGAAAAAGAAAAAGGGAGGAGGGGCTAAAAAGGAAGGCGATGGACCACGTCAGTGACGAATGAAAAACAAATAGCGTCGAAGATGCAGAGAACCCCGTCTCAGCAAGGATTGGGGTTCTTATCAAGTACCCCAGCTCTCAAGGAAGCTCTCAAGGAAGCTCTCAACACGAGCCCGAGATGAGACTTCCTCGGGGTGACGAAAGATCAGACCTCCGAGCCCGAGCCCTGATGGGGGGCACCAAACCCGAGCGGCCCCAGACAAATCTGCGACCATGGATGAAAAGGATGGGTCGATACGATGGCAATCGGGTACCTCCAAACAATGTGAAGGCCGAAAAGAAGCTCGGCAAGCGATAATTCAACACGTGACTATAAGAGATAGCAAAAATTTTTCTTCTCATATTATTCATCCAATGTACATTACAGAGCCATTAGTTGAAGGAGAAGGACAACTGAAAGGCAAACCGACGTGACAACTACCGGCAACCTATGGACGACATCAAAAAAAAAAAAAAAAAGAGAGAAAGAAGAAGAGAAGTAAAGAGAAGGAAATACAACAACAACAATGGTAAAGAAAGGAAGTTCGACAGACAACAATTCGATGCAAAGCGCAAATGAAGTAAAAAAATCTCCTTTTCATTTCTCGATTAACAAGATGTACGTTACAAGACCCGGAGGGCCAGAAAAAGAAAATATTATTACAAGACTCAAAAGGGATACACCAGAGGCCACTTCGAGCTATAGACTTCTCTTCCCGGTTCCATCCTTCCCAGCAGTATTTTCCAGTACGTGTGACAAGCCTCTCGGCTCTCGCCCCCCGCCTCATTCCGCTCCACCTTCGAAATCCCAACCCTAAGGGGAAAAAGATGGGATAGATTCCAGGGGGTAGCAAGGGCAATGGCAGCGACAACGACGACCTGTTTCAAGAAGAACCGGAATTACCCCGGAGGCAGCGGTGGCACCGAAGACATGCACCACCGCCATGTGCTCCATGACAACCACCGTCCTGGGCATTCCGGTAAGGTCGGCATGCACTACTTCCATCGTCCCCACAACAAGTTCTACTGCCCCGCCGTCAGCGACGACCGCTTCTGGTCCCTCGGCCCCGACGGCATCAAGGATCCCGCCACGGCTTGTGACGAAGGCTCTGCCCCCTTGACCGGTGTCGCCCCGTTCGGCTACTCCGAAGTTCTTAGGTGGAACGTCTTCACCGGTTGTCCCCGTTATTAAACCCATGTTGTTGAAGGAATTCTCCCTTGAGCCCCAGTTAAAGCGGTGGAAACCCTCAGTAGCGGTTTGACAATCAGAGAACTCACAGACTGCTGTTCTCCTCCTTGCACTCTTCTTAGTCTGTGACATCATCTTGAGATTGGCCTCCGGGGCGGAGGCCCCAGCAGGGGAACCCCTTGGAGAGACTCGGGGGACCGGAGGCGACGGAAAGCCGGTGGAGATGGCAAAGACTGACATGAAAGACGCTCAGAGTCGGAAAGGGCACTGATGGAGCGGCTGAGTGGCTAAGCTCTCAGGCGAAAGAAGGATGTCATGAAGCCCCTGAAGGAAAGGTGGGGGCTTAAATAGGCAATGGAGCCTGTCGCAGTTATGGTGGCAGGTGTCCCTAGGCCAACCAGTGCCCACCACGTATCTCACGTGTCCTACTCACCGCGATCTAGGGTTGACCGTTCGCAGACTTTCATGGCACGATGCTTGGGATCACGTCCCGATGAGAGTTCCGAAAAGACTCTTCGGGTCACCCTAATTGGAAAAAGGCCCCAGCATGCGCGTATTAAATGCCAAAATATTTGAGGACGATCGCGTGCAGACGTCGAGGGAAGAACTTCGGCTGCGACAATCTTTCTGTACTTCCTTCATTCGAAATTCAAACTCGAAAGTAGGGGGACTGGTGTTGGGTATAAAATATCCCCCAGCCGAAGTTCGTGATGGAAGTGACCCTCCGGGGATCCAACTGACTTTCGACCTCCGACAACATCTCTTCAAACCTCCCAGACGGCCGAGCCTCTGCCACACTTTCAAGTTTTGTCGATGAGTAAGACCCCGCCAGCGCCGATCGGATTCTTCGCGATGTCCGGACTCCTACGGGAGCTAGACCTCATCTCCGACTCCAGCCACAGGCAGACTTCATCCGGACTCCTATGGGAGCTGAACTTTGTCCCCAACCTCAACTGCTGGAAGGCTTCACCCGGACTCCTACGGGAGCCGAGCTTCACCCGTGACTTCACTTACAGGTAAACTCCGTCCGGACTCCTACGAGAGCCGGACTTCATCCCTGACCTTGATTACAGGTGGACTTCGACCAGACTCCTACGGGAGCCGGATCTCGTCCCCGACCTCGACTGCGGAAAGGCTTCGCCCGGACTCCTACGGGAGTCGGGCTCCATCCTCGACCCCGATTGCTGGTAAACTTCGTCCGGACTCCTACGGGAGCCGGACTTTGCCCCTGACTTTGATTGCAGGTAGACTTCGCCCGAGCTCCTACGGGAGCCAGATATCGTTTCCAGCTCCAGCTGCGGGAAGGCTCCGCCCGGACTCCTACGGGAGCCGGGCCTCGTTCCCAATTCCGGCTGCACAAGGACTTCGCCCGGACTCCTACGGGAGCCGGGCTCCACCCACGACTTCGCTTACAGGTAAACTTCGTCCGGACTCCTAAGGGAGCCAGAGTTCATCCCTGACTTTGATTGCAGGTAGACTCCGCCCGGACTCCTACGGGAGCCAGATCTCGTCCCCGACCTCGACTGTGGAAAGGCTTCGCTCGGACTTTTACGGGAGCCGGGCTCCGTCCTCAACCCGATTGTTGGTAAACTTCATCCGGACTCCTAAGGGAGCCAGACTTCATCCCTGACTTTGATTACAGGTAGACTCAGCCCAGACTCCTACGGGAGCCGGATCTCATCCCCGACCTCGATTGCGGAAAGGCTTCGCCCGGACTCCTACGGGAGCCAGACTTCGCCTCTGACTTTGATTGCAGGTAGACTTCGCCCGAGCTCCTACGGGAGCCAGATCTCGTCTCCAGCTCCAGCTGCGGGAAGGCTCCGTCCGGGCTCCTGTGGGAGCTGGACCTCGTCCCTGACTTCAACTGAAGAAAGACTCCATCTGGACTTCTGCGAAAGTCGGACTCCGAGCTCCTCTCAGACGGTTGGCTAGCCACCTCTCTCCACCAGACACCCCAGCCGAATTCTGACCGATAGGCCTGGACCCCCTGGCAAGCCGCAGCAACAGCCACGACTCTGCTCCACCTCCTGCGACGGATTCCACGTGGCTCCATCACTCCCTGGCAGGCCATAATAATGGTCATGATCCTGCTCCACTTTGCTGCGACGGATACCACACGATTCTTCCATTCTCTGGCAAGTCACGACAACGGACGCCACTCCGCTCCCCGTGGCAGGATCCACGTGGCACGCCCCGATGATAGCCATGGGTCCACTCCACTACTCTCTGCAACAAACTCCTCCTAACTCTGGGCGGCCTACTACCAGACGGTTACAGACATCGCTATCAGTTTGTTGCCCCCTCCGCCTATAAAAGGGGACCCTAGATACGTTATTCTCTAAGCTCTGTTTTCTATCCCAAAACTCTGCTAAAATTTTCGTTCGAGCACTTCATTTTTGTTGAGGCAGAGAACTGACTTGAGCATCGGAGGGTCTTGCCGGAGCAACCCCACCTCCGATTTAGACTTCTTTTGTAGGTCCCGACGACGATCGCAACTCCAGCTTCTCTGGTGCAAGCGGATTTTTGCACCAACAAGTGGTAAATTATCATGTAATTCAATCCTTCGATCATCCTTGCACCCTGAATATGTTCATGAGTATGAAATCATGTCAAACTCAAACACATATTCATATCGATTCTCAATTAACCAATAATGAGTCCAATGAAGAAGTATTAGAAACTCTTTCTAATCTCCTTCTTGCTTTTGACCAAAAGACTTTTCTGAGTCATCTAGGATTGAGAATACATAGGATGCGATCTCCTCTTACTAGGAGTGATCGATTCTATATTGACCTACTCACAACCTTCATACACACTCCATCATATCCAGAACATCCTGTACATGTCTTAATACCATGCCTGAGTATGAACCAAAATATGAATTCATGTGCACAAGATTCCATGGTAGTTTCAGATCTAAGGATCACTTGCACAACTCCCACTTAGAGAACCATCTTTGACATACAAATAAGGCTTCCATTAGATGTTCTCTTTCATCGAGTCAATTCAATGGACTCATTTCTCAAATAAGCACACACATCCTTGTATTAGTGTCTCACACAAGTGGCTAGTGAGATCTGCCACCCTCTCCATTGAGCATACATAGGATATGCCAGTCTATCTGAAATATTGATCTCTGACTCAATGTTCCTACGACCAGGAATATTTAAGATTAAGATTTTAGGATTTTAGGTTCTCACTAGCATGACCCATTCATATCTCCTAAAATCATTATCCTAATCTTTGGGGTTCATCATAATCTTAGACATATTAAGATAAAGCTAATATGATGAATCAATGCCTCAAATAATAAATATCATTTCATGAGTTGAAAAATTTTAAAGAAAGTCCCATCGCAACACACTTACGATTAGCTTATAGAGTACTTTTCTTTCAATCTCCCACATGCACTAAAGCCAATCGCCTTTGTACCTTATATAATTAAGATGGTGATCATATAGCTGCTGTGGTATGGCCTTAGTGAATAGATCTGCTATATTATTCTTTCTATCTACTCATTCAAAGACAACATCTTATCTTTAACGATATGAAAATGTCTGAGAATGTGCTTGGATCTATAATGAGACCTAGGTTCCTTATTTTGAATAACGGCTCCAGTGTTATCACTATAGAGTGACACTGATCTTTCAATCTTAGGAATGACTCTTAAATCCATGATGAGTTTCTTCATCCAGACAGCTTCCTTAATGGCTTCACTAGCAGCAACATACTCTGGCTCGGTAGTTGAGTCAGCTACTATCTGCTGTTTGGAACTCTTCCAATTCACTACCCCATCAATTAGGATAAACACATACCCTGATATTGACTTGCTATCATCTGCTTTCCAATGATCTTTCTTTAGATCAGCTTGAAATCTACTAGCTATGCCCAAAGCATAAGCTACATCAGGCTTGATACATAGCATGGCATACATAATTGATCCCACAGCCGAAGCATAAGAGATTTCATTCATCTTTTCCTCTCTTCTGGTGTCTTTAAGACATATTTTCTTAGAGACACGTATACTATAACTTACAGACAAGTAACCTTTCTTACTTGCCTCCATATTAAGTCTCTTAAATATGAGGTCTATGTACCGTGACTGGGATAAGCCTAACATCCTTTTAGATCTATCTCTATAGATCTTTATACCCAGTATATAGGATGCTTCACCCTAGTCTTTTATGAAAAACTTATTTGATAGTCATGTTTTGACCGATTGCATCATTGGGATATCATTCCCAATGAGCAGTATGTCACCGACATACAGAACTAAGAAGACAATAACACTCCCACTTGTCTTCTTATATACACATGGTTCATCTGTATTTTTGATAAAGCCAAACTCTTTGACTGTCATATCAAATCGGATGTTCCAACTCCTTAAAATCTGCTTCAATCCATAGATGGATCTCATTAGCCTACATACTTGATTTGCTCTTCCACTTGAGATAAATCTCTCTGGCTGAGTCATATAGACCTCTTCCTCTAGATTACTATTGAAAATCGATCTTGACATCCATCACCATATTTCATAATCGTAGTATGCTGCTATAGCAAGCAAAATCCAGATGGATTTGAGCATAGCCACTAGTGAGAAGGTTTCATCATAGTCAATTCCTTGCCTTTGACTGAAACCCTTCGCCACTAACCAAACTTTGTAGGTTTCTACTTGGCCTTCTACTCTGATCTTCCTTTTGAAGATCCATTTGCACCCTATTGGGGTCACACCCTCAGGTGCATCAACCAAGGTCTACACTTGATTGGTATTCATCGAGTCCATCTTAGATTTCATAGCTTTCAGTTATCTGTTTGAGTCTCTATTCATGACAGCTTCCGAATAGGTTAGTGGATCAACATTCTAAATGATGTTGATAGAATTGTTATTCTCAATGATGAAATTATATCTCAGAGATGCTTGACGTACTCTATCTGACCTTCAAAGAGGAGGTGTGTATAGTGGATGTACCTCATCTTTGGGTACTTTTGATTGAGGATCTTCTTGTGGTCCAACCACTAGTATTTCTGGATCAATTTGTAGATCATGAATTTTCATAAATTCGATATTCCTCCCACTGTCTCCTTCTTGGATAAATTCATGTTTCAAGAAAGTGGCATGCCTACTAACAAACACTTTTTGTTCAGTAGGATGGTTGAAATAATATCTATTAATTTCATTAAGATACTCTACAAATCTATACTTGTCTGATCTAGCATTAAGCTTATGTCCAAAAATATTTTTGACTTAAGTGAGACAGCCCAAAGTCTTAAAATGTTTAAAATTAGGCTTCTTCCATTCCATATCTCATATGGAGTGCTTGCAATAGACTTTGAAGGCATTCTATTTAATATATATGTGGCAGTCTCTAGGGCATTATCCCTAGAAAGATATTGGGAGATCAATGAAGCATATTATGGATCGCATCATAGTACAATTTCTCCTTTCTACTACACCATTTAACTGAGGCATATTAGGAGGGATCCATTCAGAGAGAATATCTTTACTTTTAAGATGATCAAAAAATTCAATAGATAAGTATTCTCCTCCTCCATCAATCGAAGAAGCTTGATACTCTTTTTTCAGTTTATTTTTCGACCATACCTTGGTACTCCTTGAGCTTATTAAAAGCTTCAAATTTATGTTTCATAAGATACACATATCCAAACCTTAATAAATCATCTGTAAAGATCGGAGTATCTTCTTCTGGTCTGAGTTGTTATCGGTCCATATACATCTATATGTACTAGAGCTAACAACTCACTTGTCCTCTCTTCATATCCAGAAAATGGAGTCTTGGTCATCTTATCCGTGAGATAAGATTTATAAGTTTTCAATGATTCATAATCATTTGGATCAAAGAATTCTTCTTTGTATAACTTGTTTATCCTTGACTCACTAATATGACCAAGGTGATATGCCAGAAATATGTGACATTCACATTTTCTCCCTTTTTTTATATTTCTTTCAATATAAAAAATATTTTATTGAGTGCAAGAATTAAAAGATTGTTATCAATATAACCACTACCATAAAATTCATTAGAAAAAAAAAATAGAGTATCCATTTTTTATTAGCTTTATTTCATAACCTTATTTTAATAACAAAGGTATAGAAATAATATTTCTAATGACCTTTGGCATGAATAACAGTCTTTTAATTCTAAAATTTTGTTCGAAGATAAATCAAGCATACAGGCTCCTACAGCCTCTGCGCTAATGGACTCTCCACTTGCATCATAAAGTTTGAGGTTATCTCTTTTCAGATCTTTGAAATTCTGCAGTTACAGTAACAAACTACAAAAGTATGATCCATAGGTGGTATCCAATATCCAAAATATCAGAGTCTGAATCACTCAATTGAAAAATAGGTCTATATAATATACACATCTTTTGGTGTTACACTAGCACCCTACTTCAATCTTACAAGATTATTCTTGTAATTATACTCTCAATTTTTAAATTTACCATAAATAATATTCATACGGACATCATTACCTTCTCATTATTACTGACCAATCTAGGATCAGAAATATCTAGAATATCGAATTCTTTTCTGATATAAACCTAATTTGTAAGTTCCTCAACCAATCCACATAGTTGTATCGATCAATATAGTTTTATTTATTATATCATGGGGTGAAAATAAAGAAGCCATAATGTAGACTTAAATCTATATAAAATAATAGTATAAGCAGATCACTCATTTTTGACATGCATAAGTAGATGAGGACTTTTAAAACTAGTTATGTCTTCCACTATTTTATCAGATACCATAGCCCTCTCTTATAGTAAACAAGATATATTTTATATTTATCTTAGTAAAATTGAGATCCTAATTCCGCATAACGATCTTGTGTTAACACAACAAATCCTTATGAGTTTATAGGTAGGAAACTCGTTCCAATTACATCTCATGCAATTCTTAATATTTTATCTTGGCCTCTAAAATATTATTAGCCTTATGTTAATACAACAAGCTATAATATTTTAGTTAAGTAAGACCCTTCATTTTAATACAGTCAAAATCGAATATAATTGCCCTTATGTTAGCACAACAAAGCAGATTTTGCAAAATTGCCGTAAGCATCTTTTATGCACCAGGATTATATTATATCAATTCTTATGACAAGCCTTATGGTAACACAACAAACTAGCCATAGTTCATGATGTAACATTAACCTAGCATGAAGGAAGGCCCTTAGTAGTGTTTAAAACACTAAGCTATCTTCATTCAAGATTCGAATTAATCTAATTGGCTAGAAAAGTGTTAAGATTGATGGGAGTCCCCCCATTGCTTTTCTTAGACACCAATAAAATTGGTCAGATCAGCAACGGAACCAATTAAATAACCACCACACTTGAAACACTCCTTAGACACCAATTAATTAATCGATTCAAGAAAATAGGTCAGCTTCGATTCACAACACTATGACTTAATATGATTTTTATAAGGGCTTTAATGGTCTCAAACACATCCTAATTCAATCTATCACAAGAATGCACTATAATAGTTGTATCTTAATAATCATAACAACTAATTATGGCATCTTATCATATCTCTAAGATATGGATCATACAATATGATTATAACTAAATATCTTAAGCATATCATATATGCATGAAGTTCTAATAACATGTATGAATATAAAATACTCTTTTCACGGTTCTTCTTCTTCGAACATCACAGTGGCACCCCTACATGCCATAAGAGTACCCTATTGAATAGGAAGAGAGGGTCTTTGAACCCAACTTGCTCTTATGACTAGATATCCTAGTGATGAACTCCAATTAGAGTACTAAGCTACTAAGAAAATTTTACACATAAATCATGCATTTTATATTTAAAATATATCTCTAGGACATGATAGGATTTGGATGTTCAATCGGGTTCAACTCTTGACCCGACTTGAATCAAATCAAAAACTCATGCTTGATCACAATCAAGATAATAATTTAATATTTGATTATATAAATTAAGATAGGCTCTAATACCACTGTTGGGTTTCGGTGGCACAGCGAAAGGGTTAGGTGTTTAAAATTTTCATTCAAAACACCCAATGCACTGGAAGCTCTAATGCCCAGAAACTCTTGACAATAATAATCAAAGCATAATAAATATAAATTAGGATAAAAAAAATACCTGTAGTGCTAATCTCAATTTCTACAAGGCATCCAAGTGTCCGCCCTCCAATAGTGATCCACACGGAAATTGAACCAAAGACAGCACTCCTTCTTCACCTTGCTTCAAGAGTTCTAGCCCCTAGAACTCGACTAGCCTCATACCAATCAAGTTTCTTCAAGAACCTAACCTCACCCTCTTAGAACCTCCTTTGAACTTCTGATTCTTTTTCTTTAGGACCCTTACAACCCTTGTTAGGAGCAGATAAGGCTTTGTCTTAAATCCCAAAGCCTTGTCCTAAAACTAAGATAGGTTGTAAGAAAGAAAGGAGAGCAACAAGAGAGAAATTGGAAACCCCTCTTCGATTCCTCGGATACCCAGCACCCCGGCCTATTTATAGCCACCAGAGGGATGTCAAAAGAGAGAGACATGCCTTATCTAAAAGGCATATCTGATCTGATTATCAGAGATAAGAGTTCCTTCAAGCAGAAGGACTCTTATCCATAATACATCGATCAGCACCCTGATCTGCGCACATGCAACCAAAGAAGGGATGTTTTCACATCCCTTCTCAAATACAAAAAAATCTTCAAAAATCCATATGGATTGGAGATTCAATCTAGATTCTAGAAAATTAAAAATGGTGATAAAATTCTCATGGAAGGATGATATCCTCGCACCTCTTCACCCGAGTGCTGATCACCACACGTGCAAGCATCAGGACCGACTTATGGCATTAGTTTGGCATCCAGATAAGTCTGAAAAAATTCTATAAAAATTATAAAAAATATTTTATAAAATCTAAAATGTTATCACAAAAACTTATTCCAATCTGAAAGTATTTGATAGAGATAAGGACTCTCCAAATCATGGAGAGACGCGATGCTTCTGCATGCACAAGCGAGACATCCTTCTTTTTCCAATTTTTTCTCCTCCTCAAAAATTCTAGAAAAAATATATTTCATATTTTGAGATATGTACCAGAGGATAGAGGGTGTTTTAAGCTATCACATATAATTTTAATCCCACAAAAAATAATATTTTTTTTTCTGCCCAAGCCAACACTTGTACGCAGAACCTGTTTTGCACCAAGAGTCCACCACAACTTGGACTCTTCATAATTGGTGTTAACATGGGATGTGGTGCCCCAATTTGGATTGCTTCCAGGTGATATGACCTAACCCAAATGTATACCAAATTGGGCTAGCTAATTAGCAAGGGATGGGACCAAATTGGTCTCCAAAAGAGCAAGGGTTTCCACACGTGCTAGCATGCTTACTGGAACCCTGATTGAATCCAAAATTCCAATCTACCTTTTTCAAAAGGGTCCTTGGCCAATTTCTATATGTGTTGATCCATTGGGTTCCACATTTAGTTGGTAGTAGGTCCAGGTATAAGTTTACTAAATTTGATTAGATTTCAATCTAATCGATTTTGGTCCAATCGAGCTAACCCAAGTTCAATAATTAGAATCATTTCTAATTGGCAATCGAATTAAACTCTTTAATTTGGTCAAAAACCTACAAGTTAAGATTGACGTCTAGCAACATATCATGACTACCCAGAAGATGTAAAATTTGATAAAAATATCAAATCTATCCTTCAGTGGCAAATTACCGTGCAATTCAATCCTTCGATCATCCTTGCACCCTGAATATGTTCATGAGTATGGAATCATGTCAAACTCAAACAAATTTATATCGATTCTCAATTAACCAATAATTAGTCCAATGAAGAAGCATTAGAAACTCTTTCTAATCTTCTTCTTGCTTTTGGCCAAAAGATTTTTATGAGTCATCTAGGATTGAGAATACATAGGATGCGATCTCCTCTTACTAGGAGTGATCGATTCCATATTGACCTACTCACAACCTTCATACATACTCCACCATATCCAGAACACCCCGTACATATTTTAATGCTATGCTTGAGTATGAACCAAAATATGGGTTCATGTGCATAAGATTCCATGATAGTTTCAGGTCTAAAGATCACTTGCACAACTCCCACTTAGAAAACCATCTTTGACATACAAATAAGGCTTCCATTAGATGTTCTCTTTCATCGAGTCAATTCAGTAGACTCATTTTTCAAATGAGCACCCACATCCTTGTATTAATGTCTCACACAAGTGGCTAGTGAGATCTGCCACCCTCTCCAATAAGCATACATAGGATGTGCCAGTCTATTTGAAATATTGATTTCCAACTCAATGCTCCTACGATTAGAAATATTTAAGATTAAGATTTTAGGATTTTAAGTCTCACTAGCATGACCCATTCATATCTCCTAAAATTATTATCCTAATCTTTGGGGTTCATCATAATCTTAGACATATTAAGATGCAGCTAATATGATGAATCAATGCCTCAAATAATAAATGTTGTTTCATGAGTTGAAAAATTTTAAAGAAAATCCCATCGCAACATACTTACGATTGGCTTATAGGGTACTCTTCTTTCAATCTCCCACTTGTACTAAAGCCAATCGCCTTTGCATCTCATATAATTAAGATGGCGATCATATAGCTACTGTGGTATGGCCTTAGTGAATAGATCTGCTATATTATTCTTTCTGTCTACTCGTTCAAAGACAACATCTTATCTTTAACGAGATGAAAATGTCTGAGAATGTGCTTGGATCTATAATGAGACCTAGGTTCCTTATTTTGAATAACGGCCCCAGTGTTATCACTATAGAGTGACACCGATCCTTCAATCTTAGGAATGACTCTTAAATTCATGATGAGTTTCTTCATCCAGACAGCTTCCTCAATGGCTTCACTAGCAGCAACATACTCTGACTCAGTAGTTGAGTCAGCTACTATCTGCTGTTTGGAACTCTTCCAACTCACTGTCCCATCAATTAGGATAAACACATACCCTGATATTGACTTGCTATCATCTGCTTTCCAATGATCTTTTCTTAGATCAGTCTGAAATCTACTAGCTATGCCCAAAGCATAAGCTACATCAGGCTTGGTACATAGCATGGCATACATAATTGATCCCACAGCCAAAGCATAAGAGATTTCATTAATTCTTTTCCTCTCTTCTGGTGTCTTTAAGACATATTTTTTTAGTGACACATATAGCATAACTTACAGAGAAGTAACCTTTCTTACTTGCCTCCATATTAAATCTCTTTAATATGAGGTCTATGTACCATGACTGGGATAAGCCCAACATCCTTTTAGATCTACTCTATAGATCTTTATACCCAGTATATAGGATGCTTCACCCTAGTCTTTTATGGAAAACTTATTTGATAGCCAAGTTTTGACTGATTGCATCATTGGGATATCATTCCCAACGAGCAGTATGTCATCGACATACAGAACCAAGAAGACAATAACACTCCCACTTGTCTTCTTATATACGCATGGTTCATCCGTATTTTTGATAAAGCCAAACTATTTGACTGTCATATCAAATCGTATGTTCCAGCTCCTCAAAATTTACTTCGATCCATAGATGGATCTCATTAGCCTGCATACTTGATTTGCTCTCCCACTTGAGACAAATCTCTCTGGCTGAGTCATATAGACCTCTTCCTCTAGATTACTATTGAAAATCAATCTTGACATCCATCAACCAGATTTTATAATCATAGTATGCTGCTATAGCAAGCAAAATCCAGACAGACTTGAGCATAGCCACTAGTGAGAAGGTTTCATCATAGTCAATTCTTTGCCTTTGACTGAAATCCTTCGCCACTAACCTAACTTTGTAGGTTTCTACTTGGCCATCTACTCTGATCTTCCTTTTGAAGATCCACTTGCATCCTATTGGGGTCACACCCTCAGGTGCATCAACTAAGGTCTACACTAGATTAGTATTCATCGAGTCCATCTCAAATTTCATAGCTTTCAATTATATGTTTGAGTCTCTATTCATGACAGCTTCTGAATAGGCCAGTGAATCAACATTCTAAATGATGTTGATAGAATTATTATTTTCAATGATAAAATTATATCTCAGAGATGCTTGATGCACTCTATCTGACCTTCGGAGAGGAGGTGTGTATAGTGGATGTACCTCATCTTTGGATACTTTTGATTGAAGATCTTCTTGTGGTCCAGCCACTGATATTTTTGGATCAGTTTGTAGATCATGAACTTTCATAAATTCAATATTCCTCCCACTGTCTCCTTCTTGGATAAATTCATGTTTCAAGAAAGTGGGGTGCCTACTAACAAACACCTTTTGTTCACTAGGATGGTTGAAATAATATCTATTAATTTCATTAAGATACTCTACAAACCTACACTTGTCTGATCTAGCATTAAGCTTATGTCCAAAAATATTTTTGACATAAGTGAGACAGCCCAAAGTCTTAAGATATTTAAGATTAAGCTTCCTTCCATTCCATATCTCATATGGAGTGCTTGCAATAGACTTTGAAGGCATTCTGTTTAATATATATGTGGCAATCTCTAGGGCATTATCCCTAGAAAGATATTGGAAGATCAATGAAGCATATTATGGACCGCATCATATCCATCACCGTACGATTTCTCCTTTCTACTACCCCATTTAACTGAGGTGTATTAGGAGAGATCCATTCAGAGAGAATATCTTTACTTTTAAGATGATCAAGAAATTCAATGGATAAGTATTCTCCTCCTCGATCAGATCGAAGAAGCTTGATACTTTTTTTTCAGTTTATTTCTCGATCATACCTTGGTACTCCTTGAACTTATCAAAAGCTTCAAATTTATGTTTCATAAGATACACATATCTGAACCTTAATAAATCATCTGTAAAGATCGGAGTATCTTCTTCTGGCCTGAGTTGTTATCGGTCTATATACATCTATATGTACTAGAGCTAACAACTCACTTGTCCTCTCTTCATATCCAAAAAATGGAGTCTTGGTCATCTTACCCATGAGAAAAGATTTATAGGTTCCCAATGATTCATAATCATTTGGGTCAAAGAATTCTTCTTTGTATAACTTGTTTATCCTTGACTCACTAATATGACCAAGGCGACAATGCTAGAGATATGTGACATTCATATTTTTTCTTTTTTTTTATATTTTTTCAATATAAAAAATATTTTATTGAGTGCAAGAATTAAAAGATTATTATCAATATAACCACCGTCATAAAATTTATTAGAAAAAAAAAATTGAGTATCTATTTTCCATTAGCTTTATTTCATAATCTTGTTTTAATAACAAAGGTATAAAAATAATATTTCTAATGACCTTTGGCATGAATAACAGTCTTTTAATTCTAAAGTTTTGTCCGAATGTAAATCAAGCATACAAGTTTCCACAGCTTCTGCGCTAATGGACTCTCCACTTGCGCCATAAAGCTCGAGGTTACCTCTTTTCAGATCTTTGATATTCTGTAGTTACAGTAACGAACTACAAAAGTACGATCCATAGGTAGTATTCAATATCCAAATATCAGAGTCTGAATCACTCAATTGAAAAATAGGTCTATATCATATACACATCTTTTGGTGTTACACTTGCACCCTACTTCAATCTTACAAGATTATTCTTATAATTACACTCTCAATTTTTAAATTTACCATAAATAATATCCATACAGACATCATTACCTTCTCATTATTACTGACCAATCTAGGGTCAGAAATATCCAGAATATCGAAGTTCTTTTCTGATATAAACTTAATTTGTAAGTTCCTCAACTAATCCACATAGTTGTATCGGTCAACATAGTTTTATTTATTATATCATGGGGTGAAAATAAAAAAATCATAATGTAGACTTAAATCTACATAAAATAATAGTATAAGCAGACCACTCATGTTTGACATGCATAACTAGATGAGGACTTTTAAAACTAATTATGTCTCTCACTATTTTATCAGATACCATAGCCCTCTCTTATGGTAAACGAGATATATTTTATATTTATCTTAGTGAAATTGAGACCCTAATTTCTCATAACGATCTTGTGTTAACACAACAAACCCTTATGAGTTTATAGGTAGGAAGCGCTTTCCAATTACATCTCATGCAATTCTCAATATTTTATCTTGGCCTCTAAAATATTATTAGCCTTGTGTTAACACAACAAGCTATAATATTTTAGTTAAGTAAAACCCTTCATTTTAATACAGTCAAAATCGAATATAATTGTCCTTGTGTTAGCACAACAAAGCAGTATATCCAAAATTGCCGTAAGCATCTTTTATGCACCAGGATTATGTTATATCAATCCTTATGACATGCCTTATGGTAATACAATAAACTAGCCATAGTTCATGATGTAACATTAACCTAGCATGAAAGAAGGCCCTTAGTAGTGTTTAAAATACTAAGCTACCTTCATTCAAGATTAAAACTAATCTAATTGGCCAGGAAAGTGTTAAGATTTGTGGGGGTCCCCCCATTGCATTTCTTAGACACCAACAAAATTGGCCAGATCAACAATAGAATGAATAAATAACCACCGTACTTGAAACACTCGTTAGACACCAATTAATTAATCGATTCAAGAAAATAGGTCAGCTTTGGTTCATAACACTACGACTTAATATGATTTTTATGAGGACTTTAATGGTCTCAAACACATCCTAATTCAATCTATCACAAGAATGCACTGTAATAGTTGTATCTTAATAATCATAACAACTAATTATGGCATCTTATCTTATCTCTAAGATATGGAAGCAGAATCATACAATATGATTATAACTAAATATCTCAAGCATATCATATATGCATGAAGTTCTAATAATATGCATGAATATAAAATACTCTTTTCATGGTTCTTCTTCTTGGAACATCACAGTGGCATCCCTACATGCCGTAAGAGTACCCTATTGAATAGGAAGAGAAGGTCTTTGAATCCTACTTGCTCTTATGATCGGATGGCCTGGTGATGAACTCTAATTAGAGTACTAAGCAACTAAGAAAATTCTACACATACATCATGCATTTTATATTTAAAACATATCTCTAAGACATGATAGGGTTTGGATGTTCAATCGGGTTCAACTCTTGACCCGACTTGAACCAAATCAAAAACTCATGCTTGATCACAATCAAGACAATAATTTAATATTTGATTACATAAATCAAGATAGGCTCTAATACCACTGTTGGGTTTTGGGGGCACAGCGGAAGGGTTAGGTGTTTAAAATTTTCATTCAAAACACCCAATGCACCGGAAGCCCTAATGCCCAGAAACTCTTGACTATAATAATCAAAGCATAATAAATATAAATTAGGATAAGAAGAATACCTATAGCACTAATCTCAATTTTCATAAGACATCTAAGTGTCAACTCTCCAATGGTGATCCACACGAAAATTGAACCAAAGACAGCACTCCTTCACCTTGCTTCGAGAGTTCTAACCCCTAGAACTCGACTAGCCTCGTACCGATCAAGTTTCTTCAAAAACCTGACCTCACCCTCTTAGAACCTCCTCTGGACTTCTTATTCTCCTTCTTTAGGACCCTTACAACTCTTGTTAGGACCAGATAAGGCTTTGTCTTAAATCCCAAAGCCTTGTCCTAAAACTAAGATAGGTTGTAAGAAAGAAAGGACAGCAATAGGAGATAAATTGGAAACCCTTCTTCGATTCCTCAGATACCCAGCACCCTGGCCTATTTATAGCCACTAGAGATATGCCAAAAGAGAGGGACATGCCTTATCCAAAAGGCATATCTGATCTGATTATCAGAGATAAGAGTTCCTTCAAGCAGCAGGACTCTTATCCATGATACGTCGATCAGCACCCTGGTCTGCGTGCATGCAACCAAAGAAGGGATGTTTTCACATCCCTCCTCAAATCAAAAAAAATCCTAAAAAATCCCTATGAATTAGAGATTCAATCTATATTTTAGAAAATCAAAAATGGTGATAAAATTCTCATGGAAGGATGCTATCCTTGTACCTCTTCATGCGAGTGCTGATCACCACGCATGCAGGCATCAGGACAGACTCATGGCATCCGTTTGGCATCCAGATAAATCCGGAAAAATTCTATAAAAATTATCAAAAATATATTATCAAATGTATAACGTTATCACAAAAAATTGTTCCAATATAAAAGCATTTTATAGGGATAAAGACTCTCCAAATCAGAGAGAGATGCAACACTTCTGCACGCATGGGCGAGACATCCTTCTTTTTCCAATTTTTTCTCTTTCCCAAAAATTTTAGAAAAAATATATCTCATACTTTAAGATATGTACCAGAGGATGGAGAGTTATGTGAGCTATACACATAATTTTAATCCTATGCAATATAATATTTTTTCTTCTACCCAACCCAACACTTGTATGCAGAACCTGTTTTGCACCAAGAGTCCATCACAACTTGGACTCTTCATAATTGGTGTTAACATGGGATGTGGTACCCCAATTTGGACTTCTTATAGGTGATATGACCTGACCCAAATGTCTACCAAATTGGGCTAGCTAATTAGCAAGAGATGGGACCAAATTGGTCTCCAAAGGAGCAAGGGTTTCCACACGTGCTAGCATGCTTACCAAAACCCTGATTGAATCCAAAATTTCAATCAACCTTTTCCAAAAAGGTCCTTGGCCAATTTTTATATGTGTGTGACCCATTGGGTTCCACATCTAGCTAGTAGTAGGTCTAGGTATAAGTTGACCAAATTTGATTAGATTTCAATCTAATCGATTTTGGTCCAATCGAGCTAACCCGAGTTCAATAATTAGAATCATTTCTAATTGGCAATCGAATTAAACTCTTTAATTCGGTCAAAAATCTATAAGTCAAGATTGACATCTAGCAACATATCATGACTATTCAGAAGATGTAAAATTTGATGAAAATACCAAATCTAGCCTTCAATGGCAAATTACCGTGCAATTCAATCCTTCGATCATCCTTGCACCCTGAATATATTCATGAGTATGGAATCATATCAAACTCAAATACATATTCATATTAATTCTCAATTAACCAATAATGAGTCTAATGAAGAAGCTTTAGAAACTCTTTCTAATCTTTTTTCTGCTTTTGGCCAAAAGACTTTTCTGAGTCATCTAGGATTGAGAATACATAGGATGCGATCTCCTCTTACTAGGAGTGATCGATTCCATATTGACCTACTCACAACCTTCATACACACTCCACCATATTTGAAATACCCCGTATATGTCTTAATGCCATTCCTGGGTATGAACCAAAATATGGGTTCATGTACACAAGATTCCATGATAGTTTCAGATCTAAGGATCACTTGCACAACTCCCACTTAGAGAACCATCTTTGACATACAAATAAGGCTTCCAATAGATGTTCTCTTTCATTGAGTCAATTCAGTGGACTCATTTCTCAAATGAGCACCCACATCCTTGTATTAGTGTCTCACACAAGTGGCTAGTGAGATCTGCCACCCTCTCCATTGAGCATACATAGGATGTTTCAGTCTATCTGAAATATTGATCCTCGACTCAATGCTCCTACGATCAGAAATATTTAAGATTAAGATTTTAAGATTTTAGGTTTCACTAGCATGACCCATTCGTATCTCCTAAAATCATTATCCTAATCTTTGGTGTTCATCATAATCTTAGACATATTAAGATGCAGCTAATATGATGAATTAATGCCTCAAATAATAAATATCGTTTCATGAGTTAGAAAATTTTAAAGAAAGTCCCATCGCAACACACTTACGATTGGCTTATAGGGCCCTCTTCTTTCACGCCCCATCTCCCTTCTCCATGTCACCTAAAAACAAGGAGGGGGCGTCCAAGAGTTGGATGCCCCAACCTTCCACACACCAACACCTTGTTTCTCCTCTTCTTCTTGGTATATTTTCTTAATATTTTTTTATTAATTTTTGGGCATCAAAAGGAGACTTCTCTGCTGGTTATACAATAGAAAATTAGAGAAAAAAAGTTCTTCCCAAGGAGAAAAAGATCAGAGAAGAAGAAGGATCTTCTTTCTTGCGTGCAGCCTTGAAGAAGGAGTTATTCTTTCAGATTTTTGTTTATTTTTTTTAAATAAAAATTTGATTAGATTTGATTTTTAACATATGAATTTAGAAGAAAATATCAAAAAAAATTTGGTTTGGTTTTGAGGCTTCTTGAAGTTTTAGATCAAGAAAGAAGATGGGTCTTATTTTTTGCACGCAGCCTTGAAGAAGGAGTTCTTCTTCAAGATTTTTCTTTATTTTTTTTTGAAAATAAAAATTAAATTAGATCTAATTTTTGATATGATAATTTAGATAATAAATATTAAAAAAATTTGGTTAGATGTTTGGGGCTTTCTTGAGTTCTTGATCACGAAGAAAAAGGGAGAAGAAGAGAGAAGAATGGTTCTTCTCTTGGATTCTTCTTTTGAATTTTTTGGGATCTTAAGATTTTATGTGATTTTCAATATAAAAAATTAGATTTGATCTAATTTTTATCATAAAAAATTAGAGAAAAAAATTCTTCTCAAGGATGTGAAAGAAAGAGAAAAAGGTTCTCTCTTATACATGAAAAATTGAGAAAAAAAGATTATTCTCTTGATCTCTATTGTAGAGATTAGATGCATAGATCTAGGAAGAAAAGGAGAGGGTTTCTCTATTCTTCAATTCCATCATGTTTCTCTCAAATCAGTCAATGGATGGTGTCTTCGCGAGCTAGCACTCCCGGAGAGATCGATCAACACGAGGACTTCGTGTGGATACCCTAGAGATCGGACATGTGTGCCGCTGTGAAGCATCATGAAAAATCATCTATCATGGATTTCAGATGCACTGATCTACTACCCGCACTCAGGTATGTGATTTTGATCTCAATTAATTTTTAGATGTAATCTAAATATGAATTGGATATGATCTAATTACACTTAGATATGTTCAGTATATGCTGATTTTAGATTTCAGATGTACATACATGCATATTAGTTCATGTCATAGATCCTATATGGTGATTTAAATTTGATCTAAGCATGCATTATAGATTAAATTATTTAATCTATATATGCTCTAGTGTAAAATTTTAAAAATGCATGCACATCACCCATCACGCTTGCCTTCACTGTGCGGCCACCAGAAGCCATGATAAAAAATAAATACCACCCACCTCAATTTGGTGTGTGAAATAAAGAGTCTTTCTTAAAGAAGGCTCTTAACTAACACGCATTATTTTTATTTCTCAAATAGATATCCTATGATTTAATGGTAATTTAAAATGAAATTTTTATGGCATGCAATGGAGGAAGAGTCCTTCTACTGCAAGCATTTGATGTACCAAAAATTCTACACGGTGAATTTATTCATTGCATGAGAAGTTGGAGCACCAAAGGTTGGTGCCCCTTCATCTCCTGTGACATCCTTTGGTCCCCTATATATTTGGGACATCCCACATGGCTACATGCTGTTATTTTGGACTGAAACTAGAGAGGAGGGATGTAGAAATCATAGGAAAAAATCTGATAAAAGGGTAAGGGAAAATTGAGTGGGAAAATTTGTAAGAAGTGTGGTGTGATTTTTAGCAAGTGTTGCTTGTGTGCCCTAGGATTTGATTTTTTTTATATGTTGGAGCCAAAAATCAAATCTTATATTATAAGATATCTGAAGAGTATCTTCTTAGTGTCATTCTAGTGGTTAGATCAAAAGCAACTGGGCTTGACACGATCGTACCATAAGTTCGAAGTCTACAGTATTCTTTAGGGAACTAGGCTGCAGTAGCGCACCAGTTAGGAAGGATCTTGGCTAACTTCTATGTGGATCACCGTTGGAGGACTTCTATCCTGAGGTCTTGTGGAGAACACAAATATATCACTTTTTATTTTGGTAAAAGTATAAAATTCTATCTCTTTTGCATGTTTGTTTTTGTTTTATCGATATCGGCAAGGTGATTCTAGGGTTTGGATTCTGGCTCGATAGTTTTATTTGATAAAGCTATTAACTTGTTTGATTTTAAAATCTTTAAAAATTATTTTTTACTATATGGTCACAATCCAATAGTGGTATCAGAGCCATCCTTGTTTGATTCGATCAAACAAGTACAAAATTGTTGCATAGAATTGTTATTGATCACATATCTTGCCAAAAATGTTGTATTATTTTTAGCATCAATTTTTAAACTCAAAAAATATTTTTGACTTTATTTCTACCATGATGTTAAATTTTAATTATTAGAAATATAAATTTATGATAATTTGGAATTTTTATTATCATGGTAGCATGATGCTTAAATCGATGTATGGTTAAGGGTGTTATGCATGCCTAATAAGATTAGGGTTTGTAATATTATTTGAATATGCTTGTCATGTGTTATGACTTCAAATTGCACCCTTGTTTGTTTTTGGCATGATTATATGATTGCTATTATGTTTTGTGATAACATGCCAATTTGCATAATTTGTAATGTACATTTTATGTAGTCATAGTTAGGATGTGCCGAGACCAGTTCAAAGTTCCTCTTAAAATTATATTAAATAGTAATGTCGAGATTCATTTTTAATCAAAAGTTGAATTCTTTAAGATGAATTGGTGTCTAGAAAAGTATGAAAGGTGGTTTTCTAATTAGGTTTGTATACTGGTTTGGCCAACTCTGTTGGTGTCTAAGAAAAGCTACGGGGAGCCTCCCACCTACTGACCTGATCAATTTGGTCTTATTGAATTTCGAACTTAGATTGAAAAGTGATGTAGATATTACAAGGACCTTCCTTCAAACTTGGTCAATAGAGTATGTCAAGATCTTAGTGAGCTTGTTGTGCTATCCACAAGGCTTACTATAGAATGAAAAAAATTTATGGTAGTGCAGTACATGCAATTAAAAATTTTTATGTAGTAAAAATAATAGATTAAATAATTTAATTCTAATCATATGTATAAGATCTAATCTTAGATTACCACATCAAGATCTTTGATATGAAAAATATGTACTTTAGATCTGAAAATAAAAATCACATCGATCTCATCGATGCTGAAATTCTAGATCTAACTATTAGATCTACCATAGGAATCAAAATAAGTTAGAGATTGTTACCAAACAAATTTTGATCTTGATCTCCTCTGATCTAATGATTAGAGAGGATATTCTTCAGGTCACTCATAGCCACACAAAGTTGTCTGGCCTATATAAGAAAATCCACACGAAGACTGGCGCAGATCAAGGGCTTGGAGATGCTAGTCTGTGAACAACTTCGATAGCTGACCTCTTCTTCTACAAGTACCATGGACACTTTAAAGTCATAGGAGATCTAGATGAAGAAGAGAGGAGGAGGAGAAGAGGGTCTAGAAATAAAAAATCTATAAGAATTGATCATGGGATGTCCAAGAGAGGGGTCCCCTTTTTATGGACCAGGAATTAGGACTTTCCAAAAAAGGATGCCATGAATCAATAGCAAAACTCTTTTTTAGCATCCCCAAAAATTTCAAAAAAATTATAAAGATGTGGAGAAGAAATCTAGAGTCTCACATAATAAAGAATTCATTAAGAAAAATAAGAAAAAAAATAATATGGCTCTAACAATATACTATATACAAAAAAAAAAATTCTAATCTGCATCTTATCTCTAATTTGGATCGTATTCGAGTTAGGCAAGAGATAATATTATGACTCATCAGCTATAGCTGACCACCCTTATTAGATCCTCTCTCATGATGCCAAAAATCACAATCCAAATCCAATTAGGCATGGAGAAATTGGCATGGATCCAGATGTGGAGCAAAAGATAAAGATAGAGTCCTAGTCTGACGTGGCCAAGTAGAAGGAAGATCAGAGTAGAAGGAAGATCAGAGATTTGAATCGAGGGTCATGGAAACCGCCGCATACTTATAGAATACTTTTTCCATAAGCATGCAAGGCATCTCATCATGATATCTTCACAAACAGTTAAATAAATTTTTTAATATTTAATAATCAAATCTTAGTTCAAATAACAAATCAAAACTCAGTGTTCAAAAAAAAATAACTGTCTGACAAAGTCAATATTAAAAACAAAACTAAAAGTCTTGAATCAATTCTGAGAAAATTCTAAATCAATGAGCTAACTCCATCTCTAATCGCTCTCCCAACCGAAATCCCGCATCACGCT